>NC_089490.1:313086314-313389344 GCF_036850765.1 Saccopteryx bilineata
GGACTTTGATAAGAAAGTGCTATTTTTAAATAATTTATGTTATTTATTTCTTAGACTAACAGTGAAGGCTTTCATGCTATTTTACTATTTCAGCTATTCACTTAATACTTACGAACCACCTTCTTTGCTATAAAAATAAATGAATAAATAGAAACAAAAACAAGAGCTAATCATGCAGCCAAATGACAGAAAATCATTTGTAAAATGAACTGTAATGCTTTTGCTAACCCATGACTTTTTGTCATTTTGTGTTGTCAGTCAGTGGTGAACTGCGTGGCTAGTGGTGGAGCATGCTTGTGAGCAATTGGATGAGATACTGATGAAACAAAACCCATCATTGTAGTTGTAATGAGTTATTGACATAAGGGTTGATTACTAAGAAGCAAGAATGTCACTGACAGGTATCTGATGCAGTATTTGTGACCAAGCTTAGCTCAAAAGAATTTTGAGGTCACAATAAACTCTTCCAGATGCTTTAACCAACCTTTGATTTCTATTTTTTTGGTCCCCTCTACATCTTCTCTAAGTGATCCTCTGTGCCTTACATATTCTCTCTCAATTTTCTTTGTTTCCCATCTGACATTTTTGTTTTTGTCTTTCTTTAAGCTCAGGTTCCTTTTTTATCATCTTCTCTTATCAAATTTCAAGCACTAAATATAAATAAATTGGTTCATTATTTAAAAAAAACAAATTTGCATAGGGAATTAAGACTGAATTTGGAATCCATGTTAATTTGTGTGTGTAACTTTCAGGTGATTCTAGTCTAATATTGTTCTGAGAATTTGGAATTTTATCACATAAATCTTTTAAGGCATCATGATGAGTTTAAGAAGAAATTGGTTGCAGTATGATATGCAGTTGGGTATTAACATTTGGTCATATAAACCTGACTCAGTGACATACAGTGTGTCCATAATGTCATGGTGCACTTTTGACTGGTCACAGGAAAGCAACAAAAAACGATAAAAATGTGAAATCTGCACCAAATAAAAGGAAAACCTTTCCAGTTTCTGTAGGATGATGTGGCAGCATGTGCGTATGTGCATATGATGACGTAACTGTGTATACAGCGGAGCAGCCCATGGCCATGCCAGTCAAGATGTGGATGGCACAGAGGAGATTTCAGTGTGTTCTGTGGCTCGCTAAATTCGAATCTGTGACCAAAGTGCAACGTGAATATTGGCGCATTTATAAGGAAGCGCTACCACATAGGAATAACATTACTCGGTGGGATAAGCAGTTGAAGGAAACCGGCAGTTTGGTGGAGAAACCCCGTTCTGGTAGGCCATCAGTCAGTGACGAGTCTGTAGAGGCTATACAGGATAGCTACCTAAGGAGCCCTAAAAAATTCTGTGCGTGAGCCCACATCAAACTGCACTGAATAGGTATGACACTGGGAGAGTTTTCCTTTTATTTGGTGCAGTTTTCACATTTCTTTTGTCTTTTGTTGCTTTCCTGTGAACGGTCAAAAGTGCACCATGACTTTATAGACGCACTGTAGATTCCAAAGCTTTTTTTTTTTTTTTTTTGGTATGTAAGGGACCATGCTTATAGTAGTGCTGTTAGAAATGAAAGGAATGCCACATAGCTTCCTTCTCTGCATTGTAAGGTCATGTGTGCGGCCAGTGGCAACAGGCTGGGAGAGAGATATCTCTGACAATCATGATTTTAGTAAGTCCCTGTAGTCGCTGAGCCTCAAATTTATTCATCTGGAAATTAAGGAACCTAGACTAATAATTGACATTTTTACTCCTTTACAAATAATCCTTAACAATATATAAATTTATATGAAATAAGTTGATCATGATCCTTTCTAACATCCCTATAACCCAATGAATTCAGATGCATTTTTAAAGAGAGGCACAAGGGAATCCAACTTTTTTACTGTAGAGAGCTCATTCTCTTATCAACACTATATTAAAGTGGTTCTCTGACAGTTATATTGTCAAATAATTCAGAAAGTACTTGTGAAGATTAAATGACTTACTCCATGTAAAATTCTCATTACATCTTCGGCCTCTTGGTTAAGTGTTAAATAAATGTTCATATTATCACTTCTACCATTATTATTATTATTGTTTCTTTTTACTGGTAACATTTCTCCTATCCATTTTCCTCTTCACTTATTACATTCTAGAAAGAAGTACTGGAGGTGATAGTAGGTTTAATAATTTTAGAGAAATAACAAGCATACCTAACATCTTACCAAAATGTGACTTGTTCTCCGCTTCTTGTCTTCTTAATAAAGACTGGAACATTTTTTAAACTTTTTCTATGGGAACTCTGTTTGGATCTGCTTTTTATGTAGACTATTTTATTACTGTTTTTATTATTGGAGAGAGAGAGGGAAACATTGATTTGCTGTTCCACTTATGTATGCATTCATTGGTTGATTCTTATATGTTCCCTGACTGGGGATTGAAATGGCAACCATGGCATATCCTGATGACACTCTAACCAACTGAGCCCAGCCAGGGCTTTAGACTACCTTGTGTAAAATTCCTAGTGTCCCTTTAAGATTTACTAAAGTTTGGAACCAAGTTTTTATCACCTGTGTCTACTAATATCTTTTATGTTTATTTATTCCAGTGCTTTGCTGCACCAGTGCCTTTGGAAATAAAATGGACTTGTTAGTGTAGGTACAACCTGAACCAGCAATGGATTTTGAGAAACAGTAAATAACGTGAGCTCTTTTGACATTTATTTTTCTTAGTAGCAACACTTCAAAGAACTTTAATAACATTGTGGAGGGAGTCCAGCGTTAGAAGTACATCATCCCTATGACACAATAATAGCACTGTCATTCATCTTTACTCAGTTCTCAGGTTGGGGAACTGAGGAAAAGCCCTAACAACAAATTTCTTTTTCAGTCCCCAGAAATATCCTTGTATTTGTCTTATTAATTAGAAGCTGTAAAACAAATGCTGGGAAAAATTTTTCAAAGAATAAGGGAAGAATTAACCTCTGATCTCTGTGGTCAAATCAATTTTCGGAGTGCTTTTTTATCTTTTCTAAGGCACATGCCCAACTTTTTCTGACTTGATAATTGAAAGTTTAAATATGTTTATTAATCTTACCATACCTAATGACAGTGTTGAAAGACAAGTTTCATCTGTCAGAAGACACTATTTGATTTCAACTTGAATTTAATTTAAGAAAATGTGAGCTTTTCTTCTTTGTATAGGTCATAATATTTTATTAAAAAATTCAAATATTGAACAAAATTTTAGTGATGGACAAAATGACATTAGAGCTTTCTCTATGAATTTGCATTATAGAATATAGATGTAACTTCATTAAAAATTTATGGAATTTGCTTTGCTCTTGTAATTATAAATGAGATTTTTTAGTACTAATTTTTGTGTTGTTCATTTTTCTCTAGAACTATTACCTGACCATAAACTGCCTTTAAACACAGGTTAGACATATTGACATTCTGATACAGATATTACTGAGTTTCATCCTGGCTCTCTCTTGATTTTTTAATGCTTATAATGTTATCATGCTATTTTACTGTTTAGTTACTATATTTTGTATAGTCAGAGGCTAAGGTAGATGAGTACTATATAGTGAATTATATATTTCTTACAGTGATCCTCATGCTTACGACACACATTTGGCCATGTTTAAATTTTTGTTAGCAGGAAATATATAGCCCTGAATTTACGAAGGAGGTACCGCCTACTGGAAATTAGACATTGTTTAGTTATAGTGTTGTAGGTTCTGATGGGGGTGAAAGTGAGCCCCTGTAGTTAAAAATTATTTCAAGATATCCTTAATTGTTCCTTTTTAACTTAGAATCATTTTTTTTTAAAAAGCTGGTAACTTAATTATCAATAAATTAAAAACCAAACAGCTGTTTTGAATGCATTGTCTACTTCATCTTTTTTAATGGTGTTTTATTTATTCACATTAACATTTTTGTAAGTATTCAGTGAAATAATTTATAGTAAATATATATAATAGTACAAGTATTACAATAATACATTTTCAGAAGACTTTATTATCCCCAAAAGTTTTCTGTACCTATTTGCAGTTAATCTCTGCTCCTATTCCCAACCGCAGACAACTACTGGCCTAATTTCATCTGTGTAGTTTTGTCTTTTCTAGGCTTTTTCTATAAATGTAATCATACAGATATGTAGTCTTTTTGTCTGGCATAATGTTTTTTATGTTTATTCATAGTGTTGCATATATGAACAGTAGTGTACTACATAGATATACCATTTTTCCCCAACCCATTCATCAGTTGATGGACACTGGATTGTTTTTAGATTGTGGCTATTATGAGTAATGTCGCAATGAATATTTGCATACAACTATTTGTGTTGAATATATTTCCATTTCTCTTGGGTACATTACTAGGACAGAATTGCTGTGTCATATGGTAAGTAAATGTTTAATTTTTTAAAGAAATTGACATACTGTTTAACAAAGAGGCTATGTCATTCTTCATTTGACCAGCAATGTAGGAAAGTTCAAATTTCTTCACATACTCACCAAACTAGATATTGCTACATTTTGATCATAACCATCCTAGTGGGTGTAAAGTGGTATCTTGGGTTTTAATTTATATTTCCCCAGTGCCTAATGATTTAAGCTTCTTTTCTTGTGCTTAGTAGCTATTAGTATAATTTCTATGGTTATACGTTCTAGTCAAGTGTTTTGCCCGTATTTAATTGTGTTGTCTTTCTACTATTTAATTGTATTTTTAAAAATAAATATATTGGATATTACATTTAATTCCAAGAGTAGTTACTGTGTGTTGAAGAACAGTTTTAATTTTGATAGTACCAATATTTTCTTTTGTGGGTCATGCTTTTGGTATGATATCTAACAAATATTTGTAACTCAAGACTACAGAGATTTTCTCCTTTATTTTCTTTTAGATGTTTTATGATTTTAGTTCTTACAGTGAGGTTTGTGATCTACTTTCAGGCATCTTTTGTCTATGCCAGGAGGAGCTAAGATTTTACTGTTTGTTTGCATATAGACATCCAATTATCTCAGTATTTTTTGTTGAGAAAACTGTCATTTTACCACTTACTGCCTTTGTAACATTGTCAAAAATTAATAACCATAAAATACTCCCTAACTTTTCTATTTCTGTCAGTTTTAAAAAATATCTAGTTTTATGTTGATAATACAGTGTTTTGATTACCATATCAAAGTTAAGCTTTGCAATTGGGTATTTTAAGTCCTCCAAGTCTGTTCTTTTTCAAAATTATTTTAGCTAGTATAGGTTCTTTACATTTACACATAAATTTTAGAATCCATTTGCCAATTTCTAAAAAGGCTTTCAGAGTTTTGGTAGGAAATGCACTGGATCTATCGATCATTTTAGAAAGAATTGCTGTGTTAATATTAAATTGTTCATTTCATAAAGATACTTTTCTCAGTTCACATAGAGCTTTAATTTTTGTCAAAATTGTTTTAGTTTTCAGTGTACAGGTTTTGCACTCTTTCTTAAATCTATTTTTATTTCTTTTTAAAAAAAATTTTTTTTATTTATTCATTTTAGAGAGGGGAGAGAGAGAGAGAGAGGAGAGAGAGAGATGGTGGAGGAGCTGGAAGCATCAACTCCCATATGTGCCTTGACCAGGCAAGCCCAGGGTTTCGAACCGGCGACCTCAGCATTTCCAGGTCGACACTTTATCCACTGCGCCACCACAGATCAGGCTCTTTTTATTTCTTAATGATATTATGAATGGAATGTTAAAAGATCTATTTTATTGCCTGACCTTTATCCACTGCGCCACCAAAGATCAGGCTATTTTTATTTCTTAATGATATTATGAATGGAATGTTAAAAGATCTATTTTATTGCCTGACCTGTGGTGGTGCAGTGGACAAAGCGTCGACCTGGAAATGCTGAGGTCGCCGGTTCGAAACCCTGGGCTTGCCTGGTCAAGGCACATATGGGAGTTGATGCTTCCAGCTCCTCCCCCATCTCTCTCTCCTCTCTCTCTCTCTCTCCCCCCTCTCTCCTCTCTAAAACGAATAAATAAAATTAAAAAAGATCTATTTTATTAATACATAAGAATACAAATTATTATTTATTTAATTTTTAAATTTTTAATTTTTTTATTTTTCTGAAGTAAGAAGCGAGGAGGCAGAGAGACTCCTGCATGTGCTTGACTGGGATCCACCAGGCATGTTCACTAGGGTGCGATGCTCTGCCCATCTGGGGTGTTGCTCCGTTTTAATGAGAGCCATTCTAGTGCCTTAGGTGGTGACCATGGAGCCATCTTCAGCGCCTGAGCCAACTTTGCTCCATTGGAGCCTTGGCTGTGGGAGGGGAAGAGAGAAATAGAGAGAAAGGAGGGGGGAAGGGTGGAAAAGCAGGTAGGTGCTTCTCCTGTGTGCCCTGACTGGGAATTGAACCTGGGACATCCACACAGTAGGCCGATGCTCTACCACTGAGCCAGCTGGCCAGGGCTAGTAATACAAATTATTTTTGTACATTACTCTTGAGTCTTGTGACCTTATTATACTCAGATTAGAATAGTTTAATATTATAGGATAGATAAAAATGCAGGTTTTTTTTCAATAGATTCTTGAGGACTTTTAACGTACATGGCAATGTAGTCTGAGAGTTGAGACAGTTTTCTTGTTTCTTTTCAACATCCCATTCCCTCCCTCCTATCCTTCTTCTTCCTTCTTCTCCCCCTCTCTTTTGTGATATTATTTGCCTGTTATAAGCCCAATTATATATAATAATTGCATATATAATATACATTTATAATTATATGATATATATGGGGTTTTTAAAAGGAATTAGGAAAAGAAAGGACAATATATTAAAGTATGTACATACATTCTTATATACTTATCCACATATTTACCACTACCAGTGTTTTTTATTTCTTCTAATGTATTCATATATTTCTTTCAACCTGAAGGAGTTCCTTTAATATGTCATGTACAGTACATTTACTATCAAGAAGTTCAATTACGCTGTTCATCTGGGAATGTCTTTATTTTACCTTCATTTTTGATAATTTTTCTGGATATAGAATTCTTGGTTAACAATATTCCCTAGCAATTTGAATATACAATTTGCTCTCTTTGGCCTCTATTGTTTATAATGAGAAGTTAGTTGTTAATTGTATTGTTATTCCTCTTTATTCCTATGAAGGATATAAAACATGTTGATGTAATAGAGACTGACTGGTTTCAATGGTTGAAGAGATTAATTGGGCAGAGAATAGCTTGCTGAAAAAAATGGGATGTCAGAGAAATGGTAGCATGAGAAATACCCTTGATCTCCCCCCTTGAAATTTTATAAATTTGAACAGCTGTAACATAGAAACCCAAATGGGCTCACAGGCTTGTCTGAAAGATGTGAGCATTGAATCAAGTAAAGGTAGGGACTGGGGGCGGGCAAAAGATGAGGATGCAAACCCTGGTGTTGAGTACTTGTGGCAGGACTACAGAGAGGGGAGAAATCCTGAGTGTCTGAGTCTTTGTCTCCCGGGAGGAGGGGAGAAATTGGGGGGCACTCTGAGGAGTACTGAGCATGGGGATAGGGCAGAAGATGAAACTCTGGGACATTGACAATGCTCCCATGTTCTGCTTACAGCCTGCACTTGGTAGAGGGACAGAAATACAAGTTAAGGCCTCCCAAACCTCCCAGATCCTGCCTCCTTCCCTTTGCAGAGTACAGAGAGTAACAGTGACATACTCTAGAACTAATTCTGCAGAAACACTGATTTCTCTGAAGAATAGGGGTACTCTCTGTCTGGTCCCTGGTCTGTCAGGACACAGGGAAGAACACATGGAGTCCTAAGATCACCATTGCTGGGAGGAAGAAAAAAGAAGGCAAAAAATCCTACAGCCCACTCTGCCTCCAGCATCTCAGATGCAGCCCTGCCTCTATTGTTGCAGCTACAGCATCACTACAGTCAGACTGAGGATTGTAGAGCTGAAATTTGTAATCCAGTGCCACCTTCTGGAAAATAATAGAAAAACCTCTTGCAAGTGCTATACCACTCTCATAGGTCATCTAAGCAGAGAAACCTCATTCTAATATCATGAATAACCAAGAAAGAGACACATTTCAGAAAGAAAATGGAAAATCTCCAGAAACTGATTTCAATCACATGGAAACTTAGAATGACAGAGAATTCAACATTGAGACTTTGAAATACTTAACAAAATGAGAGGAAACATGAATAGGCAATTTAATGAACTAAAAAAAATAATAATTAACAAAATGAGTCCTTCATCAAAGAGATGGAAACTTTAAAAAAGAACCAAGCAGAAATTCTGGAGATAAAGAACTCAGTAAATGAATTTAAAAATGAATTAATAAGTCTAGCTAAAAGATCTGTCCAGATGGAGGATAGAATCAGTGTTATTGAAGACAGACAACTAGAGATGATGCAGAGGGTAGAAGCGAGAAACTCAAGAATTAAAAAAATGATAATTCTCTAAAAGAATTCTCTCATTCAATCAGAAAGAGCAATATAAGAATAATGGGCATAACAGAAAAAAGGAAGAGAAAGAGAAAGGAATAGAGAGGCTATTCATACAAATAATTGATGAGAACTTCCCAAGCTTATGGAAAAAAGCCAGATCCTTGAATCAAAGAAGCAAACAGAACACCTAGTTACCTCAACCCAAAGAGGTCTTCTCTAAGGCACATTGTATTAAAACTGTTAAAGAATAATGACAAAGAAGGAATCTTTATGGCAGCTAAGGAAAAGAGGAAAATAATATATTAAGAAAAACCCATCAGTTTATTATCAGACTTTTTAGCACAATCTCTAAAAGCCAGAAGAGAGTGGACTCAGACACTCAAAGTATTGAAATGGAGAAATTACTACCCAAGAATATGAAATCTGTCAGTTATCCTTTAAATATGAAGAAGAAATAAAGCTTTTCCTGATATACAAAAGCTAAGGGAATTTATCCTCAGAGAACACCCACTTCAGGAGATACTCAAAGGGGTTAGTCTATAAACAAAGATCATCTCTGACAACAAAAATATAAAAATGGAGGGGATAAAGTCTGAAGTAGCAAAAGAGGATGAAGGTCAGAAGCATTGTATAAGAAACTTTTTTTTTGCACAATAACCTAATGGTAATCACCCACAAAAAAACCAAAACCAAAATACACAGTTTAAAACAAGAGGAAACAGAGAAAAGAAGTATGGAATACTACCAAACAAAAATAACTGATGAACACAAAGGAAAAGAACCAAAGGAGACACAGAACTATGAGAAAACAAGGTAAAAATGCTATAAGAAAGCCTTATATATCAGTCATTACCCTGAATGTAAATGATTTGAACTTACCAATAAAGAGGAACTGAGAAGCAGACTGGATCAGAAAAGAAAACCATATGCTGCTTTCAAGAGGCACAGCTAAGTAGCAACAACAAAAGTAAACTCAAAGTAAAAAATTGGAAAGTGAATCTACAAGCAAATAATACCCAAAGAAAAATTGGTGTAACCGTACTTATATCTGACAGTACCAACTTCAAGACAACAAAGAGAAAGATGGACATTTCATAATGATAAAGGGGATACTACATCATTAAGACAGAACACTTCTTAATATGTATGCACCGAATCAGGGAGCACTAACATATATGAAAGTCTACTAACTGATCTAAAAATAGAAACAGACAAAAACTCAATCATACTTGAAGATCTCAACACACCTTTGACAGTTTTGGATAGCTCATCAAACCAGAAAATAAATAGAGGTGTATCAGCCTTAAATGACACAGTGGTCCAAAGGGACATAATTGACATTTATAAGACATTTCATCCCAGAACATCAAATTATAAATTCTTCTCCAGTGCACATGGAATTTTTTCAAAGATAGACCATTTGCTGGACAACAAAACTAGCCTCATTGAATTCAATAAGACTGAAATTATACCAAGGAAATTCTTTGACCATACAGCTCTGAAATTAGAATTCAACTGCAAAATGGAAGTAAAGAAACCAACAAAAATGTGGAAATTAAACAATGTGCTTTTAAAAAAAGACTGAGTCAAAAAAGAAATAAAAACCGAGATCAAAAGATAAATATATACAGACAAATGAGAATGATGACACGCCATATCAGAACTTCAAGGATGCAGCAAAAGTAGTAATGTGGAAAGTTTTTATTATTACAAACTTTTCTCAAGAAACAAGAGCGATCCCAAGTAAACAATCTTATACTACAACTTAAAGAACTAGAATAATAAGAACAAAAGCAACCCAAAGTTAGCAGAAAAAACAATAAAAATTAGAGCACAACTAAATGAAATAGGTAGAAAACAAAAAACTAGAAAAATAATTCAAGAAAGAGCTGGTTCTTTGAAAAGGTAAAATTGACAGTCCCCCCACTAGACTCATAAAGGAAAAAAGAAAAATGACTTATATAAGCAAAACCCAAACTGAAGGAGAACAAATTATTACAGATATTATAGATATACAAAGAATCATACTAGAGTACTATGCAAGACAATATGCCACCAAATTCAACAATCTAGAAGAAATGGATGAGTTTCTAGAACTATACAATATTTCTATCTTGAGGCACAAAGAAGTGGAAAACCTTAATAGACCTATAAGCAGGAAGGAAGTAGTAACAACTATCGAAAAACTTTCCCAAAATAAAAGTTCAGCACCAGATGGCTACACTAGTTAAATCTACCAAACATTCAAAGAAGATTTGGTACCTAGCCTTCTCTAAAGTCTAACAAAAAACTGAAGAAGGATCAGTACTCTCTTAACACATTTTATGAGACTTATATAACCCTGATACCAAAACCTGGCAAGGACAATACAAAAATAGGAAACTACATATCAATATGTATCTCTAATGAAAACAATTGCAAAAATATTAAACAAAATACTAGCAAATTGAATACAACAATACATTAAAAAAATAATACATCACAATCAAGTGAGATTCATTCCAGGAGTATAAGGATGGTTCAACATACTCAAATCATGCAATGTAATACATGTACAAAACAAAGTACAATAATTATATGATACTATCAATACATACAGAAAAGGGATTTGATAAGATACACTATCCATTTTATGGTTTAAAAAATGGGTATAGAAGGAAAGTTCCTCAATATAATAAAAGCCATGTGTGACAACCCTTAGCCAATATTATACTCAATGGTGAAAAACTAAAAGCTTTACCTGTAAAATTAGGAATAAGACAAGGACTCCCACTCTGACTACTCTTATTTAGCATAGTTCTGAAAGTCTTAGAGAGAGCAATCAGGCAAGAGAAAGAAATAAAAGGAGTTTCTTTTGGGAAAGAATAAGTAAACATATCACGTTTTGCAAATGATAGGATTCTGTATATAAAAAACCCTAAAGAGTCCACTGACAAACTATTAGAAACAATAAACAAATACAGTTAAGTCACTCAATGTCAAATTAATATACAAAAGTCTACTGCTTTTCTATATACCAACAATAAAACCTTGGAAAATGAATGGAAAGAAACAATTTCTTTTACAATTGCAACAACAAAAATGAAATACCTAGGAATAAACTTAGCAAAGGATGTGAAGTACCTGTATAATGAAAACTACAAAGCTTTATTGAAATAAATCAAAAAAGACTTAATGAAATGGAAAAATATTCTATGTTCGTGGATTGGAAGAATCAACATAAAGTGTCCATATTACCCTAAGCAATATACAAGCTTAATGCAATCCCTATTACAATCCCAATGTCATTTTTTTAAAGAAATAGTACCAAAAATTACCAAATTTGTATGGAACCATAAAAAAACCCAAATAGCCAAAGCAATTCTGAGAAAAAAAAAGAACAAAGCCAGAGGTGTCACACTACCTGACTTCAAATTATACTATAGAGCCATGATAATAAAAAAAAGTTTGCTATTGGCAGAAAAGTTGACATCCAGACCAGTGGAACAGAATCTACTACCCAGAAATGAAACCACATATATATGGGCAAATAATCTTTAACATAGGGGTCAAAAACACACAATGGAGAAAAGAAAGCCTCTTCAATAAATGGTGCTGGGAAAATTGGAAAGCCACATGCAAAAGAATGAAACTTGACTACAGTTTGTCTCCTTGTACAAAAATTAATTCAAAATGGATTAAAGACCTAAATATAAGATAGTTTTGTTGACCTAAATATAAGACCTAAATATAAAATGTAACAATAAATTACCTAAAAGAAAACATAGGTACTAAATCTTGTTTTAGACCCATGGCAATAGAAAACAGTTTATAAATTTGACCCCAAAAGCAAGGGAAGTAAAGTAAAAAATAAATGAATGGGACTAAATCAAACTAAAAAGTTTCTGCACAGCAAAAGAAACCAACAATAAAACAAAAAGGCAGCCAATCAAATTGGAGATGATATATACAAACATCAGCTCTGATAAAGGATTAATATTCAAAATATATAAATAACTCACAGAGCTCAGCAACAAACAAGCAAACAATCCAATTAAGAAATGGGAGAGGACTTGAATGGGCACTTCTCCCAGAAAGACATGCAAATGGCCAACAGATATATGAAAAAATGCTCTTTTTTATTAGCTATTTGAGGATTGCAAATCAAAACTACAATGAGATACCACCTAACACCTGTTAGATTGGCTGTTATCAACATGACAGGTAATAAGAAGTGATTGAGAGGTTGTGGAGGAAAAGGACTCGTCACTCAATGCTGGTGGGAATGTAAACTAGTAGAGCTGCTATGGAAGACAGGATGGTGGTTCCTCAAAATAATAAGACTAGAGCTAGCAGATGACCCAGCAATCCTTCTATTGGGTATCTACCAAAAACCTCAAAAACATTTGTATGCAAACACACATGCACCCCCATTTTCATCGCAGCATTATTCATGATGGCCAAGACATGGAAACAGCTTGTCCTTGGATAGAGGATTGGATAAAGAAGATGTGGTACATATATACAGTAATGAAATACTACTCAGCCATAAGAAATGATGATATACTGCCATTTTTGACCACATGGATGGACCTTGAGAACATTATACTAAGTGAAATAAGTAAATCAGAAAAAGCTAAGAACTATTTGATTTCACACTTAGGTAAGATATAAAACTGAGACTCATGGACATAGACAAAAGTGAAGTGGTTACCAGAGGGAGGGGGTAGGGGAGTGTCGGAGTAAAGAGGGCCAAATATACAGCGATGGACAATTTACTTGACTTTGGGTGATGGGCACACAATGCAATAAACAGTTTAGTGCTATAAAGATGTTTACCTGAAACCTTTCTGTTCTTGTGGACGGATGTTACCTCATTAAATTAAATTTCTAAATAAAAAAAAAGGCATGTGGCCTTTTTAAAAGATTATATAAGGCTCATGCATTTCTCTTATGTTCTGGCTCTGATAGGATTCCTAAAGTGGTGACTTCATTACACTAAGACACATTTTGTGTCCTCACATATCAGTTTAATTTCTTCTTTTTTTTCTTCCTTTAAAAAAATAAAATAAAACGGTATCTTTTTGTACCTACTAAAGATTTTAATCACATATTTTCAATCTGTTATTGTATTCCTTTTGAGTTTTTATCATAAAAATTTATACTTTTTACAAAATTTGGAAAGTGTAGAACATTAAGGGGAAAACTATTTTTATTATTAATACTCTGAAATATCTACCAATGACTTTTTAGTTTACCTATTTTTACTTTTTCCTACAAATCTCATTAGTTATGAAGGTATAGATAATTAAATTTTTAAAATCTGTTTTTCTAATAATATGTGCCAATTTAGTCTTTACCATTTATTTTTCTCAGATTTATTTTAGTAGTACATTTAACTATTTTTTTGTTTGCTTAATCTTTTCTCTGATTACTCAATAGCAGTCCAACGTATTTTAACACATGTGGTGCCCCCACCTTTGTTACTTCCTATGTAGTAATTTTGTATAATCTTTTACTCTTCTGTAAAAAATATTTATGGAGAAACTTCTGTTCAGAAAATTCTGATGTAAGTGTAGCCTTTATCAGTCAATACTATTTATATATTTCAGTGTTCCCATCTCTTACACTAAGCTTTATGCTTTGTATTCATAGCTTAGTTTGGAATGACAGGTGTATTTCTGGGTATATATGTATTTTTATGTGGCCATACGGTAACCTGGCAGTTGCAGCTGAACCACAAGGCCCGTATTTTAGACTTTATTTCTTCTTCTCTGAGCAGCAACTGAACTCTGTGGACCACTTGAGGTCTCCAAGAACATTAGAAAAACATTGACATGTCAGTGTTGTTATGACAACACTGCAAGATGCACCACCTAAGAGAATGCGCAAGTTATCTTAGCAACCACAAACCTATATTCATTTGAGGATTCCAGATTATTACTGCTACTGTTTTCAATGTGTTGAGAAGATAGCTTAGGTGGTCATAGTAACTGCCTCTGACTTCCTGAAGTGTATTCAGGACAGAAAAAGATATCAGAGGCATGGTACAATAATTCAATCACAATAATTTTCTTTTCTCCTATTATTAAACTATGATTTTACTCTTCAAAGATTCTTAGATTTGGTATTTGGGTTTCAGAATTCAGGTCATAACCTAATTCTTGCTTGTTGTAACAGCTTTTAAATCATGATTTAAGCTTTTCTTTTCTTTTTTTTTTTTGTTTGTTTGTTTGTATTTTTCTGAAGTTGGAAACAGAGAGGCAGTCAGACAGACTCCCGCATGTGCCCGACTGGGATCCACCCGGCATGCCCACCAGGGGGCGATGCTCTGCCCATCTGGGGCTTTGCTCTGCTCTAACCAGAGCCATTCTAGTGCCTGAGGCAGAGGCCATGGAGCCATCCTCAGCGCCCGGGCAAACTTTGCTCCACTGGAGCCTTAGCTGCGGGAGGGGAAGAGAGAGACAGAGAGGAAGGAGAGGAGGAGGGGTGGAGAAGCAGATGGGTGCTTCTCCTGTGTGCCCTGGCCGGGTATCGAACCCAGGACTCCTGCACGCCAGGCTGACGCTCTACCACTAAGCCAACCGGCCAGGGCCTAAGCTTTTCTTTTTAAAGTGTGTTTTGTGATGGTGTTTGTTATGATTCTGATGGAAACAACTAGCTCCACATGGGTCTTTGTTCAGCATCTTCCCCTGAATATGCACAGAAGTAGTGTTGAGAGGCAGTATTGTGTGTGATTAAGAATCTAATCTCTGGAGCAGAACTTCACAAATTCAAATATCTCTGTCATTTACTAGCTGAGTGACTTTGAGCAATTTAACTTTATTTTTTACTTTGCAAAAAAATAAAAATCTTTCATTTATAAGAGGTTTTTTTTTATTTTCTCTAAACTCCAAATATATCCAGTTGTTTTGAGATACCTCTGTGTGGATATTTAAAAGGGTATTTAAATATAAAATGCTCAGAGCTCAATGGATCTTTTTACCCAAACTCGTTTCATCTGTAGTCTTCTCCATCTAAGTTAATGACAAGTTTATTCATGTCACGCAGAGTTGGAGTCATTTCTGACTCATTTTTCTCACATCCACACCTTTTTGAACTTGTTTCTTTTGCTAATTCTATGGCCAGTGGGCCTCTTGTCCTCGCTCATTTTCTTGGCACAAATGAACATCACATTTTCTGACTTCCACAAATATATTTGTTGTTTCCTTCAGCTTTACCACCAAACTTATCTTACATTCTGTGGGGTGTTTTATTTAATCTTTATTTTTGAGTAAGCCTTAATCTCTTTGTTAAATTTTAATATTATTTATTCTTAGTGTGGTTTAGTATTTAAAGAGCATATATATGCATACGTGTGTGTGCATGCGTGTATATAAAGATTGGGCAAAAGGTAGGTTTACAATTGTTAGTATGGAAACTAATACAATAATAAATAAATAATAATAGAAGAATAAACTTTTTTGCATACTCACATCTGTAAACCTACTTTTGCCCAACCCTGTATATATGTCTGTATATATACAAACACTCAGATCTTTCAATATTCCTGGTACCATTTTAAGTGTGAATGAAAATATAAGAAGTGAAAGCTACCTGCAACTATTTGAATATTAATCAAGTAGAAGAGGGATATTTTTTATTCTATTTTGTTTCAGAAGGCAAAAATAGGATCCAAGAAGAGATTTATAAGGAAGTAGATTTGATTTAGGATTAAGGGAAACTTTCCAACTGTTAGAAATATGAAAAAATCGAGAGTTGCCTTTTGAGCTAGTGAGCTACACAGTACTTGGGTTTTAAAAGAGATTGAATCACTACCTCTTAGAGATATTTTATTGGACATTCAGACAGGAGATCCAAATATGTTCAGGAGTGAATGAGCACATTATTCTTATAATGCTATTTTCAGGGAATAAGAGTAGTATTCAAATTGTAGACTTTTTATGCTCTTATGAGGAAAAATATTTATACCATTTTATTTTCATAGGGGATATGGTTTAATCTGAAAAACTAATGAATTTGTGAAGTAGAGATTTGTAAAAGCTGTACTCCTATTTAACAGTTCTTCTGAAACTTAGTGCATTGTGCTCTCCAAAATTCAATTCAATAAAGTACTTTGAAATGTTACCTATATTTGTTTTTTTCCAAGTTTAGCAGCCAATTTTCATTCCCCAAAATACAATAAAAACTTGTTTTCTGTGCTCTATTATGAATAGATAAACATAGTAAAAGCTGTCTTTAAAACATTTACAATTTATAGGAGTGCTTTATTAGAAAGCTATATATTTATGCTTTTCAGCATTTATGAAATTAAACTGTTAGGAAATCTTGAAATTGTAAACAAGTCATGAGTATATGAGTCTTTAACTAATTTTATTTAGGCTTACTTAGTAATAGAAAATATAAAGCTAGTGTTCACATTCTAGTATATAGGTGGTTAAAAACTCTGAACTCTTACAGATAGATCTGTTTTTACCATACCTGAAAAATATGATTCAGTTTCTTTGATCATGTTTAACAATGTATTTTTATTTTGTGAGGGAATGAGTAGGGTTTGCCACATTTTATTTTTCTGAAAACAAAGTATATTTGAATCATTTAATGGTCTTGTTTGTTTTCACTTTTTGCGTAACTGAGGGCACTGTGTGTATTTCTGATGAAGGTGCAGGGAAGTTAAAATCTTATTGCAGGAGACAACAGCAGAAGAAAGTTGATCCCCAACACTTCCTCTCTGAAGGAGAGGTCAAGAATGATACAACTTGCCAGGACAGAGTTATCTGTGATGTTGTTGATGGTTAAAACTGAGAAGGATTTGATAACATGTATGACTCCTTAAAAGGCTTGAGATTTCAAGTTCACATGTCTTAAAATTATGAGTGAATGAATGACTCTCTGTGTTGACCATTCAACACTGGCTTCAGAATCCTTCCTTCCACTTTAGGAAAGTTAGGAGGGACATCTCTCCATCTCCATCTACATTATGGAAAACTTATACTATGATCTACAGTTCCTTCATTTCTACATTTTCTCATTTAGGTGTTATTATGAATGCAATAAAAATTGTAGCTTTAATACTAAAATATTAATTAATAAGAGTTGGGAAGAAATTCTTCTAAATATTTTATACTGCAAAGATTCTGTTCTACTCTGATGTATTTCCTAGGTAGGTTCTAAATTCTTCTAATCATAATATTTTTATGAGATTAATCATGACAACTTAGTTTTAGGGATTTAATTACTATTCTATACTGCTCTGGTTTTTGTTTTTTTTTTGGTTTTTTTTTTTTGGTTTTTTTTAACAGAGGCAGAGATAGACAGGGACAGACAGACAGGAACGGAGAGAGATGAGAAGCATCAATCATCAGTTTCTCGTTGCGCATTGCAACTTCTCAGTTGTTCATTGATTGCTCTCTCACATGTGCCCCGACCTCGGGCCTTCAGCAGACCGAGCAAACCCCTGCTGGAGCCAGGGACCTTGGGTCCAAGCTGATGAGCTCTTTGCTCAAGCCAGATGAGCCCACGCTCAAGCTGGCGACCCCGGGATCTCAAACTTGGGTCCTTCCGCATCCCAGTCCGACGCTCTATCCACTGCGCCACCACTTGGTCAGGCTATACTGCTCTGGTTTTTATGGACTTTTAAAAATACTACAAGTTGTTTATTCTGTGAAAGAATATTATTTTATACATTATATTTATACTCTATTTAAACTCAAAATATTATAAAGCTTTATGAATTTAGTATCCTTGCTTAATCCCCATTAATTTACAGAGAGAGTAATATCTAATAAATTATTTACAGGTTCTGTTTTCATTTTCTCTATAATCCTTTTTATTTTATGGGACTTTGTATTTCTTAGATTTGACATTTCAGTTTTCAGTTTTTTCATTTGTAAGTAGACACTTTTTTTTTTTTTTGTATTTTTCTGAAGCTGGAAATGGGGAGAGACAGTCAGACAGACTCCCACATGCGCCCGACCGGGATCCACGCAGCACGCCCACCAGAGGG
Organism: Saccopteryx bilineata; assembly: GCF_036850765.1. Classification (NCBI taxonomy): domain Eukaryota; kingdom Metazoa; phylum Chordata; class Mammalia; order Chiroptera; family Emballonuridae; genus Saccopteryx; species Saccopteryx bilineata. The sequence goes on from NC_089490.1 coordinate 313,104,720, forward strand.
CGACCGCTCTGCCCACCAGGGGGCAATGCTCTGCCCCTCCGGGGCGTCGCTCTGTTGCGACCAGAGCCACTCTAGCGCCTGAGGCAGAGGCCACAGAGCCATCCCCAGCACCCGGGCCATCTTTGCTCCAATGGAGCCTCGGCTGCGGGAGGGGAATAGAGAGACAGAAAGGAAGGAGAGGGTGAGGGGTGGAGAAGCAGATGGGCACTTCTCCTGTGTGCCCTGGCCGGGAATCGAACCCAGGACTTCTGCAGGCCAGGCCGACGCTCTACCACTGAGCCAACCGGCCAGGGCCAGTAGACACTTTTTTAAACTTTTATTTTACTGTGGCAAGAACACAACACAAGCTCTACCCTCTAACCGATTTTTTTAAGTGTACAATACAACATAGTTAACCGTAGACACAGTGTAATACGATGGATCACTAGAACACTCATCTTGCGTTATTGAAACTTTATTCATATAGGTAAGACTTTTTAAACTTGAATCCACACTACTACATTTTAGAAGAGAATGAATAATTTGGTCTTTATATGAGAAAAAGAACTCCAATTTTCTATCTCTGACAGGAGTCACTAGAACTATAAAAATGTGTTTGATTTTCTTAAAGAACATTATCGTGGAAACTTTACATATAGTTTGGTCTCCTTAGCTTTACCCAGACGTGTTTTTTAAAAGAACCATTGTTCTTTAGTGTGACTTTCTAAGTGTTGCTAATATTCAATTTCTAAGGTTGCTTTTCCCTCCATCATATAACAATTTAAAGTAACTTAATTTTAAAAAATGTGTTTGAGATTATTTTTGAAGTCTAAATATTGAGTGTATGTACATCTGCTTTGTTTCCTTAACCACTAATTTAATAATTCCAAAGGGAAGAAATGATTAAGTGAGTCTGGGTAATGTATGCTTTACAGTCTGAGCAAAGGTCTAATCTCATGTTTCCTGAAGGAGGTAAAATATTCTCATAAATTTCTAGATGCTTTTGTTATGTTTAAAAAATTGACTTGAGTTTTTTTATTTTTCTAATTTTACCTTTACTAATTCTTGACTCTTTGTACCTAAGTTATATTTCTGTTTACCTATCATACTATCACAGGGGTGAGGATTTTTTGGATTAACTTTTAATTATATTCTCTTTACTCCCTACCTTATTCAGGTATTGCTGTCACCAAAATTTATGGTTTATTTCAAGATTGTATATTTCTTTTGAGATATTCCAATTTCCAAATTTTATCTTCCACTTTTGTCATTTATATTTAATGATTGAGTTGGTTTTTTTGGTTTGGCAAACTGGAATTGACTAAGACTATTTCTCACTTATTAGAAGTTTCATTATATTTTTCAAAGCATACTTTATGACTGAGAAGAATCCTTCTAGTGTTGACAGCACAGAGTCTAAAGGTTGCTGATCAGACTAGTCATTGACTTATCTACTAGAAGATGTTTTTCTTTATTTTAATATAAAAGTCTAAAATCATTTATCATTTAATTATCCCATTTATTTTCTCACTAGAATTAATTAAAACATTTAAAAAGTCCATTCTTAAACATATATTGAAGCCCAGAATCCCTGACACCATTTATCTTTTCATAACTACAGATAATTTAAAACAGTTTTCATAATTCTTAGTACAGAACTGTCAGGCAGTGAGAGAGAAGATTCTACCCATGATGGTACAGATGGAAAGCATGTTTTGTGTGGCCGTTTTGTGAAGGACTTATAAAGTTAATTGAAGTTTAAAAGTAATATGAACTTCTTTAAAGTTAATGACTTTCAGTTTCTTAATATACAGTTCTAAAAAAAAATTGGCCCTGGCCGGTTGGCTCAGCGGTAGAGCGTCGGCCTGGCATGCGGGGGGACCCGGGTGTGATTCCCGGCAAGGGCACATAGGAGAAGCACCCATTTGCTTTTCCACCCCCCTTCCTTCCTCTCTGTCTCTCTCTTCCCCTCCCGCAGCCAAGGCTCCATTGGAGCAAAGATGGCCCGGGCGCTGGGGATGGCTCCTTGGCCTCTGCCCCAGGCGCTAGAGTGGCTCTGGTTGTGGCAGAGCGTCGCCCCTGGTGGGCGTGCCGGGTGGATCCCAGTCGGGCGCATGCCGGAGTCTGTCTGACTGTCTCTCCCCGTTTCCAGCTTCAGAAAAAAAAAAAAAAAACGATAATCTTAGGGACTAGAACTTTTGGAAACTTTCTCAGGATTTTAATGAATTTGGGGAAAAATGTTTGGTAATGCCTGACAGGCTACATCATAGTTTCTTACTACCCTTTCAAAGATACTGATTATGCTGACAATGATGCTAATATATACTTACTGTTGAATGCCAAGCTCTCTTCTAAACATTTTATATTTATTATCTTACTTAATTCCTGTGACAACCCTGCGAGGTAGGTACTGTTACTAAGGACAGCTTTATAAAGGGAAATTGAAGTGCAAAGGCAGTAAGAAAACTTTTCCATGGTTATATAACTAGTCCGTGCCAAATACAATGTTTGAAACCAAATAGGCTCCAGAACCTCTGCTACACTATACATCCTGATACACATTTCATTATTACATTCTGCTGAGGGTGTATCATTATTTTAGCATTTGTTGCAGTAAGCAACTGTTGTTGGTACGCATAACATTCTTACAGAGTCTAAGGTCAATTTGGGAAATAAGATATAAATATCTTAATTAATACAGAAGATATAAAGAAATTTGCTATTGACTTATTATCAGTCTGAGCTTTCAATTGATCTTTATATCATATGTTTCTTTAATAGTCCCACATTATATCCTTAATATTACCTCTTGTAATGTCTGATTGATGATGGCAGATTTATGGGGATATGACTCTGGGCCTTCAGAAGAAGTTCTGGGGATCCATCTGGGCTGGTCACAGGCATGATCAAGCACCTTTGTCTTGTTTTTTTCCCTTAATTTTTCAGATGGATACTTCAAATTTTCTTCATTATTTTATATCCAACATTTAATCATTATACTCAGGAAATGTTTGCTGAGGAAGTAATTGAATCATTTTGTAATCCATTTTGTTTTGTTGTTAAGGTCAAAGTGAGATACATGTGACAGCATTTTGTAAAGTACTGTTAATTATGAGGTATTACTAGATATATAAAATTAATTTCCTCAGTAATTAAGGGTCATATTTAAACTTTCCCTGTTAATGTAAAATTATTTGATTGCTTAAGCAGTACTTCTCTGTCATTACAATTTGCCTGGCATAAAATTAAAAGGATTAAAAATAAAATCCTAATGAAGTCATTTTCTGATAATGGGTCCTCATTTATGACTGTTAATTAGTTCAGTTACAATCATTGCCTATAACATAACTAATTCAGTCCTTTCATAATTCTCTTTTATTTTTTAGCATGTTTCTACAATGGGTATTTCAAATTTTGACTTTAAGTCCTTAGTCACCTTTATGTCACTTCTTCCTTTGCCATTGCTGTCTACATCTGTTCAGTATAGTTTAGTTCAAGACACTTCCAGCCCTCCAGAAATCTCTTATCACTCACTATTCATATTGCATCTATGTATTTTTTTGCTTGTATGTTTAGCTACTGTTTACTATGAGCAAGGCCTTGGATTAAACACATTACATCCATGGTCTCATTTAATCATTCCAACAGCCCTATAAAGTCAAATTACTAGTCTCGTTTTATAGGTAAGAAAATTGAGACATGAATATTGTTTTGTAAGACCATCAGAGAAAGAGTGAATAATTGGTTCTTTGTAGAGGAATTGGAGAAAGAAATTGGGAATAGAATTACATAATCATATTGGTCAAGGAAGTGTCCTAAAAGGTTTATTTAAAGCATATTCTTAATAAAAAATGGTCAGTTTTCTACCATAATTGTTTTAGTCTTTTAGTCATCTTTGAAGCCTTTTTTGGATCACATTTTGTCTTGAGGATCACATTTCTGGCATGGATCCCTGGGAATATGAGGAAAGGACATCTTGAATGTTCCAGCTGGCTGGAAGTGTGGAAACATCTGATGGATTTTTCTGGTCAGGTCCAGTAGGAGCAAGAATCATGCTTCAAGTTCTGGTCTTGGAGCATTTCAGGATATGGGAAATTGAGTTCTCTGAACATGGAAATAATGATGAGAAATCCATAAACAAGATTTAAAAATAGGTGACTTTCATGCCCTGTTTCTTGCTTTTCCCATGGTGTCACATAATTACATTGCATCACACATGGTCTGAGTAAGGCAGAGTATATAACAGTTGATCTTATAAACTGTTACCTCTCACTGGTTTTAGAACACATTACATTTATTGCATTGATTATAAAAGGTAAAAACAACCCCAAAACTAAGCTCATCAGAAAGAGTCTAAATATGATAAAAATTTTAGAGAGCAGAGGGTCCATTGCTTTTTATTATCAAATTATCATTGCTTTCAATGAAGTACCATTATTTGAGAATAATTGCAATAGGACAGTCTGAATGAGGGGACCTCATGAAATAGATTTTTAAAAAATAACCACAATTTTTTTTATAGTCAACTTTATTCAGTATTGTGAAAGAAACCAACAACAATTACTCCTACTCGCTTGAACTGCCAACAAAATTTTAACAAGAAACAGCTTACAGGAATTTCTTTAATGGTTGTATAAGAGTCATGTGAAATTATATGATCCAAATAGCAAACAACTGGCAATACTTAAACCACTAAACACGGTTGACTATCTTTTAGTAAATTAAAATTGCCCTGAAATAGCATTCTTACTTACACTTTTAATGGGGGTTGATACATTTATACTTCACCCACATTGATGTGTTATAAATTTTGAATTGGTTCAATGTGATTTAATGAATTTTTCATTTCCAGGAGAAAAAATAAAGCAATTAGTGTGCATTTCTGCATGCTAATTTATTCAGTTCCAGCCTAATTCTGGGTCAGTCTGTCTAGTTTGTCTCCTCTAGTCCTGGGTAACTGTGAACAACCTGATCTATTCTCAAGTTACCTGTTGAAAGATCGTGAAAGCAGCTGTAAATCTAAATTATCTCTTTGATACTAAGAACTGTTAGTTTCTTGAACTCCTGCTCATGTGATATGATCTTCAGAGATTGCATCATCCAGTCTGTTCTCCAGTGCACAGGCTCTCCCTTTGTTACTAGGTCCTGAAATGAATGCCACAATCTAGATGTGGTCTGGCCAGGGAGGACTGGGAGTACTTGATGTAAAAACGAGACTTCCATTAACACAAGGTCAGCCCTTCCTTTCTCCCTCCCTCCTTCCCTCCCTCCCTTCCTTCCTTTTTCCTTTCTTTTCTTTAGGAAACATTATGCTTTGGACTCATGTTGAGTGGGTAGTCAATAACTATGTTCTTCTGTTTGCCTTTGAATTTTGTCTTTGTGTAAATTATTTATCACTGTTAGATTTCATCATCTTAGTTTTAACTAATTGCTCCAGTTATTGAAATATTTTTGAAAACTGATTCTGTCTTCAGTGTGTTAGGTATGTTTGCTGTGATTGCTACCATGATTAACATGATTGTTACCGTGGTTAAAGCTCTTTTCTATAATTATATTAGTGATGTAATATTTGTGATATTAGTAATCACAGTGTTTTTAGTTCTCTTCAGAAAACACTCATAAAATTGTCACTTCTACACAATAAATAAACACTTTTGTTTATATCGTCTGGTTACATACTCTTTGATTATTATTACTTTTAAACCTAGAATTTATTCTCTGGAGCTTTAATGTTTGTTTATAGAATTTCCAGAAAAGCTATAATAAACCTAAGCAAAACTGAAAAATCACCCATCTTGAAATTCCTTCAGTGTTCTGCATATATTTCTAACAGAGTTCCTATCATACTTGATTATACTCTTAACTTTTCTTGTTATAGAACAGAATATAAACACTATTGCATCTCTTTTTGTATAATTTATCCACTGTCAACTCACTGAGTGATGAGTCACATCATAGTTCTTTTTAATGGCTTATAAAGGCCAGTATCAGCTGTAAAATAAACACTCAATAATTTAATCAAATGAAAATGAATGAGTGAATGAAATCTCCTGCTCCTTTTCCTGTTCACAGGTTGTCGGTCAGAGTCCTGCTGACATTGACTTGCTCTTGGTCTACAATTTTCTCTCTTTTCACTCCCTTGTAATTGAATATACTTGTTTTTCTAATAGAAGTAAAATTTATTCCTTCCCTTTTCTTGATAAATGTGAATGAAAAAGAATATATATCTAAAATAATTCTTAAGCTACTGTTTCTCTTGAAAGGTTTATCTTTATTTTAAAATATTACTGGGTCAAAAAATGCAGGCTAAAAGATATTTAGGGACCAGTGTTTACAATTATTAGGTTATTCATAGAAACCATTGCCGTAAATAAATAAGTGCATAGCTAAGCTGAGTGTACCATTCCTACTTTTTGTCTCACCTTTGTTAAATTTTTCTTTTTCTTTTTAAATAATGATCTTTTTCACATTTAAAATAACTAAGACTCTTAAACTTTTAAAAATGAACACACTGCACATCTGTTGTTTTAAGGAAGGTTTTCAAGAGAAAATGGAGACTGATCAAGTTAGAAGGCAACAGAAGAGGAGCCTAGCCGGCTGACAGGGCAGATGTGATGAGGGGCTGACAGGGCAGATGTGATGAGGGGCTGTGTGACAGCTTTCTGAGGTGCACGTTACCCTGGACTGGGACTTGGCTGGGAGAAACGGTTCCTAACATGCAGCAGATTTTATCATGGAGAAGTAGCGAGCCTGATATAGAGCTGTTGTCGACACAAGTTCAGCTGCCCTGTGGTGAATAGGTGTAGCAAGGAGGCAGTTACCAGGGACCCATAAGACTGAGTTTAGCCTAAGGCACTGTAGGAATGGTCACCAAGGGGGATTTATGAATAACCAGCCAAAGTGTGCACCCTTGCTTCCTGACCAAGACAATCACCAGCCATGTGTTTGAATAAACTTTGTACCATGAGGCAAGTAAGTGGAAAGACATAGCATTAATTAAAAGGAAAGGAATGGAGGGAATGACATCTTATTAAATGATTACCCCTCCCCAACCAGACCCCTAATTTTTCAACCTGTATATACTAAATATATCCTATGGATCAAGAAATGGCAGCTATAGAAATTGTGACTCATTTAATTCTTACAACAATGATATGAGGTTTCGGAATTTTTTCTTTACAAATAAGGGAAGTGTAGCTCAATGATCTGAAGTAATTTCTCTAGGCATCTGAAAACAGTGAACTGTAGAATCAGTTCCTATGGCTCTGGTCCTGGAGTCCTCATTCAAAGAATCATAGAAGGATTTACAAGCACTAGCATTTAAGGGATTCTTTGCTAGACTCTAGAAGGAAGAGGTACTAACAGTGGCATTTATTTTATTTTTTGAACCATGGAGGCAACCAAATGCAGTCATGGCTTGGAAGACTAAGACAGGCATGCTCTTCCTAAGATCCGTCAACACATTGACTGCCGATCATTTCTAATAATTCAAGGGAGTCAAATTGTGGTAATAGAGAATAGGACCCCGAATACATTAAAAGCTGCTTTCATCCTTGGGCCAGTTGAAGGTTAATTCCTGTCCAAGGAAAAGGAAGACATGTAAGAAGAGTCAGTGATAATCTATGGTGTTGCAGACTAGGACTGTGTTGTAGGGGGATGCTAGTTTAAGAAGGAATAGAATACAGCACGCAAAGATGGCTACAGTGTGTGGAGTAGCTTACTCAGTGACCTAATCAAGAAGTCTTTAAATTGAAAGTTAAGGCGGCAATTAAAAATGAAGCTTAGACAAGTTTGGAAAACCAGCTGTCAGAAGGTATAGAATGAAAATGCCTTTTGTACAATAACTGACAGAAAAAGCAACATGGAAGAGTCAAAAACAAATGTTACAGCCTCTGATAAATATGTGCTTATAGACACTTATGGGTAATAAGTTGAAATAGGAAGTTTAGTATATTATTGTTCCATGGGTAGCACCACTAATACTCAGCGGTATTGTGATTCTATGGAAACATACAGTTTGTTTTAGAAAAGAGTTTTAAGAGAAACAGAAGATTAGCAAAGAAGTACATATTATGTAAACCAATCAATAAAAACATGGAGGCATTACAGGTACAGCTTAAAAGAGATAAATTAAGGTGATAGTTTCATGAGAGTATAATTCAACAGAAGAAGTCCAGGAAAAGTGACTGAGCTTTCCTAACAAATTGTTCGACACGAAGCAAAGATATACAGCGGTGGGCAAAAGTAGGTTTGCAGTTGTTTGTATGGACAATAGTACAATAATTAATAAATAATAATACAGGAATAAATTCTGGCCTGACCAGGCGGTGGTATAGTGAATAGGGTGTCGGACTGGGACTTGGAGGATCCATGTTTGAAACCCCTAGGTCGCCAGCTTGAGTGCGGGCTCATCTGGTCTGAGCAAGGCTCACCAGCTTGAGCCCAAGGTCACTGGCTTGAGCAAGGGGTCACTCTATCTGCTGTAGCCCTCCCGGTCAAGGCACATGTGAGAAAGCAATCAATGAACAACTAAGGTGCCACAACAAAGAATTGATGCTTCTCATCTCTCTCCCTTCCTTCCTGTGTGTCCCTATCTGTCCCTCTCTCTGTTTCTGTCACACACACACACACACACACACAAAGAATAAATTCTGTTTTGTGTACTCAAACTGTAAACCTACTTTTGCTCATCCCTGTATGTTCGTACCTCAGTTTTTCAGATGTCAGTCAATAGTTTATTGACAATTTACTGAAAACAAAACACATGATAGGCATTTTTTACCTTTGATGAAAATTTCATCTTTTAGAACATATGTAAAAAGTTATGGAAAATGGCCTGACCAGGCAGTTGTGCAGTGGATAGAGTATTGGACTGGGACATGGAGGACCCAGGTTCGAAACCCTGAGGTTACCTGCTTGAGCTCGGGCTCATCCAGCTTGAGCGCAGGGTCACTGGCTTGAGCATGGGATCATAGACTTGACCCCATGGTCACTGGCTTGAGCCTAAAGGTCACTGGCTTGAGCAAGGGGTCACTTGCTCTGCTGTAGCCCCCCAGTCAAGGCACATATGAGAAAGCAATCAATGAACAACTAAGTGGACTAAGGAGCTGCAATGAAGAATTGATGTTTCTCATCTCCCTTCTTGTCTATCTGTCCCTCTCTGTCTCTCTGTCTCTGTCTCTGTTACACACACACAAAATTATACATGAATTGTCTGGACATATTTCTTTCTACCAAGGATGTTGGTTATGGAAACAAAAATGATAAGAATCTTGAAAGAACATGATCATACCCTAGAATTTATAATAATCATGGAAAGGAACACTGGGTAGAGTTAAATTAGCACCCTGAATTTAAAAAAGGAGAAACCAGAAGTTCTAGAAAAGATTAAGGTATAAATTCATGTAATTACTATAGTTTAGAAAATATGATGAACTGGGAAATTCTTTCTTTTATACACACACATGTACACACACACACACTATTCAATATGTAAGGAAGACTTAAGGAAACATTAAATAGTAAATAAAAAGAAACTGATCAAAAAATCACTTGAAAAGTTTATGTATACTTTATTCTTTTTGAGAGGGAGAGAGAAAAGAAGAGAGAGAGAAACATCAACTTATTGCTCACCTTAGTTCATTGATTGGTTCTTGTACGTGCTTCTTGCTCACGCTGGCAACCCTGCACTTAATCCTTGGGTTTCGAACAGAGGACCTCTGCAGTCTGGGTTGACGCTTTAGCCATTGTGCCACCAATCAGTCAGGCTGTATATATTCTTTCATTGTAATTATTCATCCATTAGTTTTTCCTGTATTTATTCACTCATAAGTTTTAAAGCACTAATAATATATTCCAGGTATATAAAAATTTAAATGTCTTGTTTTAAAAAGTATTTGTAAAATAATATATTATGAATTACTTATAATCTACTTCTTTTAGCTTTCCCAAACTGTTGTTAATTTGAAATTTAGAGTCAGCCTAATTAAAAAAAAGACAATTGCAATTTTTTTTTTTGTATTTTTCTGAAGCTGGAAACGGGGAGAGACAGTCAGACAGACTCCTGCATGCGCCCGACCGGGATCCACCCGGCACGCCCACCAGGGGCTATGCTCTACCCACCAGGGGGGATGCTCTGCCCCTCCTAGCGTCACTCTGCTTCGACCAGAGCCACTCTAGCACCTGGGGCAGAGGCCAAGGAGCCATCCCCAGGGCCCAGGTCATCTTTGCTCCAATGGAGCCTCGGCTGCGGAAGGGGAAGAGAGAGACAGAGAGGAAGGTGGGGGGTGGAGAAGCAAATGGGCGCTTCTCCCATGCGCCCTGGCCGGGAATTGAACCCGGGTCCCCCGCACGCCAGGCCGATGCTCTACCGCTGAGCCAACCGGCCAGGGCCGACAATTACAATTTAATAAATCTCAACAATTATTAACATATTGTCTTAAAAACTGAAGAATTACTGTAGAGCTTTCATTTTCATTTCTTTTACTTGTGTGATATTTGCCCTTTGGCTGGAAGTGGGAAATAACTGGATTAAATTTGTAACATTTTCTCAGTTTTAAAACACTTTGTATATTTTTAGTTTAATTTTGAGCCAGATTGACCAAAATCTTCAATCTGTGGAATAGGCTTTCTCTGAACACAAATACCATTAGAAGTTTGCTTTTTACCTTTTTGTTAAATAATCTTTTATAAAGTAATATTTTATGCAGTCAAAATAACATACTCTATTTAATATAAATGCACATATGAAGCAGAAGCTCAAAATGACTTGGAATCTACTCTCTAAGGCAACAATTTAAACATTTCCAGTTTTCTAGTGGGCAATTCCCTGCATCTACTGTGTTGCCTCATGCTCTGGATTCTGCACTACTTCACCCACTGAGAAATAATCCTTCTTGGTTGGGCGTTATCATTCATGTGCTTTTGATGTTTTGTTTTGCTTTTAATGACCTTCTAATGATATACATATTCCTAAATGTATATTATGCTACTTGTTTCTGAGTTTAGGAATGAATTTGTTTATCTAGGATTCTTTAAGCAGGAGCATAAATGACATCTCAAAATCACTTCCATAAAAATAATGGCTGATAATTGAGAGCCTACCCTAAGATTCAGACTCAGGACTCCCTTCTTTGATCTACTCACATTTAAAACAGCAGCTGAATGAGATAGATATTATCATCTCTATTATAACAGTGAGTGCTAGAGAATGTTAGTCAAGTACACTATTTATTTTATATATATACTGCTAATTTTGCAACAAAGAAATTTTTAATATTTATGTTTTTGCTAAACAAATAATTTTTTCCTGTATAGTTAAATGGATAATAAACAGGATTGATGTAACAGCTGCTACCATTTATGACTTGCAGTCATCTAAATTTGATATTTAACCTAAAAAGCACTTTATGCTTTTGACTAATCTGTTAAATAAATCTGTCTTTATGCTTTGAGCAAAGGAAGCTTCTTGCAACCAGTGTTTAGAAAGCTGTTTTTTATAAACATTGTTACAACTTAGTGTGTTAATCTAGTGAATTTTGATAACGTTCTTTATGTATTTTATTCCCCTGAGTGCCCTCATTCCCCTTCATGTATTTGTGTAGTGAGATTCAGGTTAACCATGAAAAATAAAAAATTGTTGTGTATATAGAAGCTCCTTTATTTCAGGTTATGTTTCAGGAGACTTTTATGCAGGGGGTGGGGGTTGTAAATGAGTTGAAAGTGGCCAAAGGAGGCCCTGGCCGGTTGGCTCAGCGATAGAGCGTCGGCCTAGCATGCGGAGGACCGGGGTTCGATTCCCGGCCAGGGCACACAGGAGAAGCGCCCATTTGCTTCTCCACCCCTCCGCTGCGCCTTCCTCTCTGTCTCTCTCTTCCCCTCCCGCAGCCAAGGCTCCATTGGAGCAAAGATGGCTCCTTGGCCTCTGCCCCAGGCGCTAGAGTGGCTCTGGTAGCAACATGGCGATGCCCAGGATGGGCAGAGCATCGCCCCCTGGTGGGCAGAGTGTCGCCCCTGGTGGGCGTGCCGGGTGGATCCCGATCGGGCGCATGCAGGAGCCTGACTGTCTCTCCCTGTTTCCAGCTTCAGAAAAATGAAAAAAAAAAGAAAAAAAAAAAAGAAAAAAAAAGAAAGTGGCTGAAGGGAATTCAGCTTGTAATGCCCAAATGCATTTATGAGAAATAGGCATGAGATTTAAAATACACAGTAGTATGAAATCTTAAATTTTAGCCTCTTTTTTACTTGGTTTACCTGGTTCATCTGTATAGACTTTGGGTGGAAGCAAGAAGCCCCCTTTCTTCTTCTTCTTTTTTTCAGTGGGAGGAGGGGAGGTGGAGAGATAGACTTCCACCTGTGCCTCAACTGGGATCCACCCAGCAAGCCCACTGGGGGGCAATGCTCTGCTCATCTGGGGCATTGCTTGGTTACTCAGCAACTCAGCTTTTAGTGCAAGGGTCGGTAACCTTTTTGGCTGAGAGAGCCATGAATGCCACATATTTTAAAATGTAATTCCATGAGAGCCATACAACGACCCGTGTACCTTATGCATTATCCAATAAAAATTTGGTGTTGTCCTGGAGGACAGCTGTGATTGGCTCCAGCCATCCACAACCATGAACATGAGAGGTAGGAAATGAATGGATTGTAATACATGAGAATGTTTTATATTTTTAACATTCTTATTTTTTTTATTAAAGATTTGTCTGCAAGCCAGATGCAGCCATCAAAAGAGCCACATCTGGCTCTCAAGCCATAGGTTTCCGACCCTATTTTAGTGCCTGAGGGGAAGGCCATGGATCCATCCTCCCAGCCTTCTCAACACCGGAGACCAACTCATTCCAATCGAGCCATGGCTGCAGGAGGGAAAGAGAGAGACAAGTGAGAGGGAGAGGGGTGGAGAGCAAAGGGTCCCTTCTCCAGCAGATGACTGGGAATGGAACTGGAACATCTACATACCCGGCTGATGCTCTGGCACTGAGCCAACCGGCCAGGGCCTAGAAACCCCCTTTTCTTGATAATCTCCAGAGTGATTTAGAAATTTTTAGTGGCTACTGAATCCCAGCGAGACAGTCCTTTATGTTTCCTTTATGCTCTTGGATAAGCTTTTACTTTACCCAGGATTAACATTAAGGCCACAATATGCAGAGTTCTAGCCACACTCTTAAAAGTTTTTTCATCTCTCACTCATAAATTGTTGATTGCGTAAACATGTTTCTTTTCATTGTCCTGTTAATTTTAGGGAATGCCTTAAATTTTGCAGTATGTCTTTATAATTAATCCAAATCCATTTACAAACAGCATGATACTGATTATAGGTAGTGCAGGTACCTTATGGCAGGGTAAGCCCAATTCCTTCCTCCTCATTCCTTATAATATCACTATCATTCATGTCACTTATCCACTTGCTATCAACATACAATACATTATTATTATTATTATTATTATTATTATTATTATTATTATAAGTGGGAAGTGGGGAGACAGTGAGGCAGACTGTTTCATGTACCCTAACTGGGGTCCACATGACAACCCTGTCTGGGGCTGATGCTGGAGTACTGAGCTCTTTTAAAGTGCCTGAGGCTTATATACTCCTACAGAGCCATCCTCAGTGCCTGGTGTTATGCTCGAACAGATCCAGCCATTGCTGCAGGAGGGGAAGAGTGAGAGAAGGGGGACAGAAAAGAGGGGAGAAGCAGATGGTTGCTTTTCCTGTGTGCCCTGACTGGGAATCAAATCTGGGACATCCATACGCCAGGCCTATGCTCTCCATTGATCCACTGGCCAGGGCCTACATTAGTATTTTAAACAGTTACTTATTAGATAAATAAGAAGAAAAATAAAAGATTTTATTCTCCCTATATTTATTCTTTCTCCAACTCTCTTTCTTCATATAGATCTAATTTTCTGACCTATATCATTTTCCTTCTTCCTGGAAAATGTTTTAACATTTTCCTGCAAGACAGACTTGCTGGTAATGAATATCCTGTTTTTCTTTGAGAAAGTTTTTATTTCTCTTTTATTGTTAAAGTAAACAATAGATACAGAATTCTAACTTGATGTTTATTTTAAGTTTCAGCAGCAGATATTTCACTATACTCTCTTCTTGTTTGCATTGTTTGATCCTAGAGAAATTATTGATTTTCAGTTTGTTCAGCATTTTTCATGTTAGAAGACAGAGTGACAACTTCCAAGCTCTTTATAAGGAAGTCTCCTTGTGATTTATTCTATTCTTCAAATAGCTTTATACTGCTGGAAAATTCCAGACATCCATTCAACATTCTTAATTTTCTTAGATATTAGGTTTTTAAATATTATCTTTATTTGATTTTTCTTGTACTTATTTCTGATTTAATTAACACTTTAAGTATTGTCACTGTATTTGTACTTACTGCACATTGTATGGCTAACATTCTTAAACATAGAAATAACATGCCAACTGAAGACTCTTAACTATGTGACGACACAACTAAACTTGGCTGTCATCACCATTATTTGATGTGTGGTACTTTCTATACTGTAATGGCTTGTTTTACTCCTCTGTTTCCTATACTAATAGCTTTTTGGTCTTTTATCTTTATTTGATACAAATCAGCAACTTGACAAACATTAACATTCCTCTAGTCTTTGTCTTTGCCCAAGTTAGACACAGTGGGCTGTACTGGATCAGGTTGAGCACTCTTTCTACTGTGGCTAAGATATTTTGGCCCTCAAGTATAAGGTACTTTCCCCATAGGAAGTCTGTTTAGAATTTAAGAATAACTTAGTGGATTAAAAAGCTGTGGTACATATACACAATGGAATACTACGCAGCTGTGAAAAAGAAGGAAATCTTACCTTTGTGGCAACATGGATGGACCTGGAGATTATTATGCTGAGTGAAATAAGCTAGCAGAGAAAGAAAAGTATCATATGATCTCACGTATATGTGGAATCTAATGAACAAAGTGAATGAGGAATGGAATAAAGGCAGAGGCAGGGTCACAAGGACCAGAGGGACAGCAGTCAGAGGGAAGAGGGGATGAGGGGATGGGATCAGAGAAGGTAAAGGGATTAGTGAAACTATATATACAAAACACAGATATAGATAACAGGACAGCAAATCCCAGAAGGAAGAGGGGAGGGAGTTCAGGGGAGGGGGTTCAAGGGGGTATAAAAAGGGATACAGGGGTAGGGGGTAAGAGAGTTATATTCAGTGGGATACTTGAATTCATGTAAACACAATAAATTAAAAATTAAAAAAAAGAATAACTTAGTGGAATAAACCTTAGTATCTTAATTTAAATAATTTTGAGATGTAGCAAGTCATGCCCATAAACTTACATAGCACATTAAGTTCATACCTGTCTAGTTTCACGTGGCTATTAGATTTATACTTTCAAGAGCTCTATTTTGTGGTGTGTGTGTGTGTGTGTTTCACAGATCAGACAAATTGTGTGAAACATTTGTATGTTTTTAAAAACGTTTTTAGTGAAAAACTGTCCCAGAACATCAGTAAAACATCAATTTACATTTGTAACTGTGTAGAATGCTAAAATGGTTTCTTAGGTCTGGCAAATGTCTCTCAAGAGTGTTTGCCAAATGTAAATAGATTGTGTCTATATAATGCAAGAATACTTGGTTGTTATAAGAAATTCAGTGGTAGAAATCAATGTGGATTATTTGGAAGCAGGCAGATCAAGCTCTTAGTTGGTTTGCACAATTCATGCCATGTAGACATAACTTCAGTCAAACAGTAACAACAGGTATCATTTAGGGCACCGTTAACAATTGTCTTTTTGTAAGGTGCTGTGCTTTTTCTCTTCCTGGGTTGATATTTCATCTACCCTTTTTTAGCATTCAAGTGCTATTAGGGCCTAGAGAAATCATTTAATCTAACCACTGATGGGACTGTGCTGAGACTTCCCAAGCTTTCATTATGATTGAATATAGAGAATCATGGAGCCAAACTTGACCACACTGCTGTTAAAGAGGAAAATTTAGTTCATGAGTGTTTGTTGGTGGAAAATACCCTAGATTAGAGATTTATACTGTTCCCTGTCCTACATAGCTATTTAAGTGTTTTGGGAGAGAATATTCTTTGAAACACAAAATATCTGAATCAGAGGGAAACATCTGGGTTTAAATGGAATTTTGATCTTTTCTACACAGATATGTTTTCAAAATGCTGGGGAGATTCATGAACAATGTATGGCTCAGCAAGTATTTTAAAGTATTTCCTAAGTGGAGGGTAGTATTCTAAACTGTGACGGGAATTGTTTTGAGAAAATTTAATCTTAGTGTTTTGTACTGAGAACTGAGAAAAGAAAAAAGATAGAAATTGATGTGGAATTTAGATATGAATTTCTAAGAACCTGTGTGTTAATTTGAGCTATAGGGTATTGGTCTGGCGACTGGCAGTAGTATAAAACTTGTATTCATTTTTGTGTTTTCCAGCAGCTAGTTTGCTGAAATAGTAAATAAACAAGAATAGGCAAAGTGGCTATAAAATGCAAATTTCCCACAGTTTTTGGATTTCTATTCAGATTAAGTCTTAACAATAAACATCAGTTCTTTTAAATACTATATCTAGATTCAATAGAGCAACAAGTCTGATGCAAGTACCAGAAATATTAAAATATTTATTATTCTGTCATCTAGAACAATCTAAATGTATTGTATAACTTTTTAGAAACCACTAAATTCTCAAGCTAATTTTATGTATTTTATTATGCATAGCTTTCAATAATTTGCTTTAAAATGAACATTTAAAAATATTTTCAAAGCATAGGTCTTGTTTGTACAAAAATAATAGGGTACAAAAATAAAAATTAGATGATAAACACACAACTTGCTATAATTTGTGTAACACTTACTAGGCCTTATTGGCCTTGGGGTTTTCAAATTGTAATTTACATGCAAAACCAATGTTTGGACATTGAAGGGATGATTATCAAATCTGAGGATTATTTAAATATTGTGCTTTAATTTTAGCTGCTATTGTTTATTTTTATTTCTTTACTAATTAGTACCTTCTCCTAGGAGGCTGAGGAAGTAGAAATAGGACCTCATTATACATTTTATGATTGATGGTCAGTGTTTGGAGAGTTTAAACAAAGTGCTTAAAATAAGGTTTGTCATGATCGGTAGCTAGTTTCAGATAGCCAGTTTCTCATTTTCTTGGATAGTAAAGATTTTGCTTCTACCTGTGCTTTGGGCTTGGTTTTTTAGTAGTCTTCAGTAGAGGTGGTCATTGTGAGAACTTAAAATGTTTTTAATGCGTTTTAGTTTTAGTATATATACTGAGGTTAGCCCTGGGTAAACACTTTTAAAATTGTGCAGTTTGTATTCAGTATGTTTTCCACTTTTTCTGAGTGTTTGTTTTTCTTCTGTAGGTACTTTTTACTCCTTTTATTCTCTCCCTCCTACTGCCCTTTTCCCTTTCCTCCCTCCCTTTATTCTTTCCTTTTTTCCTTTAACAAAGACGTATCGTTCTTCAACTATGTGCCAGACATCTATGTCTGCATATGTCTTATTAGGGGAAGCCTTGGAGCAAACCTCAGTTTTCATAGCCAACTGGGGACACAATTAGATAACTCTCTTTATGCTCATATATATATTCAGCTAGCTGATTGGCTTTCTGCAAGTCCTTGTCCCTCAGAATCATTATATTATGTAGGGTGATATTGCTATAAAAAATAGTACCAATATGTAGTAGCTCAAGCATAGTTAAAGTCTTTCTCAACTACTATACTGGTAAATGTTCCAAATCAGGAGGGAGCTCTGCTTTACATAGTCATTGAGGGACCCAGGCTGATCCATGGCTTACTGGATCTTTGCTATTTCAATCAATATGAGGGGGGAAATGCATGAAATATTGTGCAGGAGAGGTTTATGGACCAGAGTGAAAAACAGTATTCATAATTTCCATTCACATTCATAGTCACACTAACTGCAGGGAAAACTGAGAAATGGAATCTAGTCCTGTGCCTGGAAAGAACTGGAGAATCAATTTTGATCTATAATTAATAATTAATGGTCATGTATTCACAGTTATGGTTGGCCATCTTCAGCCCGAACTAGTAGCTTTCACAAAGGTGCACTGTTATTTATTTATTTTTTTTGTATTTTTCTGAAGCTGGAAACAGGGAGAGACAGTCAGACAGACTCCCGCATGCGCCCAACCGGGATCCACCCGGCACGCCCACCAGGGGCGACGCTCTGCCCACCAGGGGGCGATGCTCTGCCCCTCCGGGGCGTCGCTCTGCCGAGACCAGAGCCACTCCAGCGCCTGGGGCAGAGGCCAAGGAGCCATCCCCAGCGCCCGGGCCATTCCTGCTCCAACGGAGCCTCAGCTGTGGGAGGGGAAGAGAGAGACAGAGAGGAAGGAGGGGGCGGTGGAGAAGCAAATGGGCGCTTCTCCTATGTGCCCTGGCCGGGAATCGAACCCAGGTCCCCAGCACACCAGGCCAACGCTCTACCGCTGAGCCAACTGGCCAGGGCACAAAGGTGCACTGTTATAACTAGTTTTCAATTTAAAAACCTTAATATAAATTCTGACCCTTTATGTTTCTGTTTACAAAAGTTCTCCTTGCTCTTTGTAGGAGACTTACTATATATAAATATAAGTATATATAATATTTAGTAATATATATATAAATTTATATTATATATATATATATATATATATATATATATATATATATATATATATATATAAACTATTTAGAAGAACATTAAATCTGTCCCTAATCTTATAGCCCACAGAAAACTTTCAGTGCTGTGGTATTTCTTTCTAGCTTTTTACATTCATTTAAAAATATAAACTACTACATGTAGTTTCAAATTATATTTTATTTTTATTTTAAATCATTTTTTTATTTTTTAATTACAGTTGACATACATTATTGTATTAGTTTCAGGTATATACTCCAGTGATTAGACATTGCATAATTTGACACTATACATTTATTAGACTATTATTGACTATATTCTCTAAGCCAGGGGTCTCAAACTCGCAGCCCGCAGGCCGCATGTGGCCCGCTGAACAATTTTGTACTGATTTTTTTTTTTGTTTTCAACTGCAGTGAGAAAAGTGTTGCGTAACAGTTGCCTTTTGTAGACCTAGTGCGGTCCACCGAACGGCTGTGATCTTGCTCTGCAGCCCACATGCTGAGTTGAGTTTGAGACCCCTGCTCTAAGCTGTACTTTACATCCCTGTGATTATTTTATAACTACCAATTTATACTTCTTAATCCCTTTATCTTTTTCACCCATCTCTCCAACCCATTCACCCATTTGGCAACCATCAAAATGATCTCTAACAGTTATTTGTGGATCTCTAGTATTCCATTTAAATTTAAGTGTTAATTTTTGAATTCTTTAAAATATTTAACTAGAATTTTGGTTAAGATCACACTGAATTTTCAAGATTGATTTGAGAACAAATGAGGTCTTCACTGTTTCACGCATGCCTTGGAAAGAAAGGTGTTGTCTGTTTTCTTTCCCTTTTGAGATTTTAACAAGGAAACCCTAGTGTCATTCATATAATGTCTCTTTGATGATGCTTTGAGTAGCCAAGTTTGAATTACTTATCTGCATTTTTGGTGCCTGTTGTTGGACATGAACTAACACTTAGGTAGATCATAACTTCAAGGTTTACTATTCTAATGCTTGTAAATGTTTCCTTATTATTGTATTACACAATATTTAATTATAGCATTCTGTCAAGATTTGAAACCCAGTATACACCTTTTTGAAATTCTGTGGATAAACTTATTTGGATAAAGATAACCATATCTATATCTTAACTATAGCTATACTAGTCCCAGGCAAATGGGTTTGGCTTTTTTGGACTTCATTTCTGCCAGTTATGTAAGCTTGACGTCCGTTTTCTAAGTGCTTTGGACTGAATTATGTGCCCCCAAATTCACATGTTGAAGACCTAATCCCATGTGCCTATATTAGAGGCAGGGCCTTTAAAGAGGTGATAAAGGTTAAATGAAGTCATAAGGGTAAAGTCTGGATTCTGTAGAGTTGGGACACTTGTCAGGATGGGACATCAGACGCCAGGGCTCTATCTCTGCCACTTGAGCAGACAGTGAAAAGAAGCTGTCTGTAAGGCAGAAAGAGAGGCCTCACCAGCACCTGACTGCACTGCTCCCTGGTCGCAGACTTTCAGTCTCCAGAACTATGAGAATATAAGTTTCTGTCATGTAAGCCACCCAGTCTGTGGTATTTTGTTGTGGCAGCTTGAGCTAAGACACTGAATCTGACATCAGAGTGACTGGCATGTTAATTGATGTTCTGTCAGATAGTTATGAGTCATCTTTCTATTAGAAATCATTTAATAAGAGTCTATTTTTGTTTTAGGGTGCTCAGTATGAATAAAGTGAACAAGCCATCGGTGTTATCTTTCCAGGTTTGCAGACTCCTGTTGAACTACATGAAATAGCAACTACTTTTCTAGCCTTCTCAGTGCCTTACATCATTGTTAGGCTTTGTGCCTCATTTCCTGTATTTTCTGATATTCTTGATAGGAAATTATTCTGCTGTCTAATTCAGTTAGGCCACCTGAGACACTTAATAAGCTAGGTTTCTGAAATGTAAAATAGTATTGCTTATACATCTTAATATGTTTTTTCCCCCAGAGTAAGGCCATTTCAGGAGTGAGAGCCACCTAGAAAATTAGAAAATTTTGCTAATATTATTTTTGATATTAATTGGATTCATACATTTTTTCCTGCAAGGTAATGTTATAGCAATTCAGTGTTTTCTCATATCTGTTTTTCTGAGCTTATTCTCAGATTGAATATATTAAGTTTGTAATAGATTCTGGACTTACATAAAACATGGGCTTCATTATAAGTATGGAATGGAAACTATTTCTATTTAGCTTTCTTTAACAGCTACCTCCGTACTTGAAATACATTGAGACGGTGAATGGATAGGTACTTGTTAAACATTATAAATGAACAAACAAGCCCTTCATATCAGAATTAATCTATATAAGAACTTGAAACATTCTAAAATTGTTTTATTTTATTTTATTATATTTTATTTATTGACTCGAGAGAGACAGGAACATTGGTCTCTTCCTGTATGTGCCCTGACCATTGAAATTGATTTTTAATTTGCCTCACAAATAATTATTATGACAAACTTCTGAGTTACTGGGATAGAGATAATTTACTAACAAAATAATCAATGATTACACATTCTAAATATTTAGTCAACATAATGGAATATTGAGGCACCATTGTAGGAACACAAACACTGCCATTATCATAGGAGAGAGGAAAGCAGTGAAAACTTGATATTATTTATCTTTTTATTATTTTCTGGGAATTATGGGGTATTTTGTTGTTAGTATTCTTTTTTGTGTGTGTGTGTTTTTTTCGAAGTTAGAAGTGGGGAGGCAGCCAGACAGACTCCTGCGTGCACCTGATTGGGATACACCTGGCATGCCCACCAGGGGGCGATGCTCTGCCTATCTGGGGCTTTGCTCCAATTCATCTGGTGAATTCTGGTGATTCATCAGGCACCAGAACCATTCTGTTGCCTGAGGCAGAGGTCATGGTGCCGTACTCAGTGCATGGGCCAACTTTGCTCCAGTGGAGCCTTGGCTGCCGGAGGGGAAGAGAGGGATAGAGAGGAAGGAGAGGGGGAGAGGTGAAGCAGATGGGCGCTTCTCCTGTGTGCCTGACTGGGAATCAAACCTGGGACTTCCACACACTGGGCCAACACTCTGCCGTTGAGTCTCTGGCCAGGGCTGCGAGTATTCTTATAAGAAGGCTTATGAACAATTGGAGACATTTTTACCCAGTGTAACCACACTATATATATATATATAGCTTGATGGTAAATCAGAAGACAGGTAATATACTGTTTCACAGAAAAGCCCTTTATCATTTTCTAGTACCATCCTGCCTTTGCAATTTCTTTGTCTCCTTTTGTATTTACGTGACAATAGACACTCAGTATTTTTATTAAAAAAAATTCTACTCTCATCATTGTTGGTATGAATGCAAAATGGTACAGCCTCTTTGAAAAGCAGTTGGATTGTTGCTTTTAAACTAAACATAACATATGGTGATCCAACAATCAGTCTTCTTGGTTTTTATTTACCCGAAGGATTTAAAAACTGATGCCCACACAAAAGTAGCTTTATTCACAAATGCCAAATTTTGGAAGCAATCAAGATGTCCTTCTGTAGGTGAAGGATATATAAATTGGTACATCCAAACAATGGAATATTATTCAGTGCTAATGAGAAATGAGGTAGCAAGCCATGACAAAGACATGGAGGAACCTTAACGGCATATTACTAAGTGGAAGAAACCAAAGTGAAATGGTTACATACTGTGTAATTCCAAATACATGATATACTGGAAAAGACAGAACTATGGAGACAGTAAAAAGATCAGTGTTTGGGCAATGATACTACTCTGTATGATTCCATAAAGATGCATACATGTCATTGAGCATTTTTCAAAACTTACGGAATGAACCACATCAAGAGTTAATGATGTGACATAAGGACTTTAGGTAATTATGAGATGCCAAAGTAAGTTGATCAGTTGTAACAAATGTCCCATTTTGGTGAAGGATATTAAGAATGAGGGATGTTATGCATATGTGAGGGTATGAAGTATATTGGGAAATATCTGTACCTTCCACTTGATTTTTCTGTGAAGTTAAATTGCTCTAAAAATATATCTTAATTTAAAAAATCATGAATCACCATTTGAATGGTATTTAGCCATTTCAAACTAGATAGTAAAGTCATAAAAACATGGCTTGCTTTTGGATGATTAGCTTCAGGTTCATCCAGGGCCTGAGAACCGTGATGGCTTAAAATGAACCCTGACCAAAGATTCATAGTTTTGTCTGAAAAAGAAGTTTGGTCCTGATTAAGTCCAAATTGATTGCAAGAAAGTTATAGAAGCAAATATTTCTTTGGTGTGGTAAATTGAAATTTACTGACCTCGAAGGGAAATTCTGTAAGGTTGCTGGTGGCTTTGCCTTTATGTTTTGGTGCAGTATCATGCCATAATAAGTAATGTAAAGCTAAAATGTAATGAAAAGGAGTGCTGTATCATTGTTTCTCTAGAGACAGATTGGTTTGCATCAAGGTTAGATTGAATCAAGAGAGGGAGGCAATGTAATTGAACTGAGAAAATTTGATACAGCCAAACAGCTTTAAAGAACTGATAGAATGAAACTGACTCTAGTTGTGGAAAGACTCAAAAATTGGTAAAGAAAAGAATTTATAATTCAAGGGATGTAATAATTGTAAATAATATTTATTTAGCACTCTCTTGTGTTTGGGACCTTGATTGCATCTATTCAATATACAGATTTTTTTTTAATCTTTTGAAATTTAAACTTAAGGAAGAAATCAGATTTTGAGGAGAGAATATGTCATAGGGCACATGTTTGTAGTTGGGTAGGAGTTTCTATAATGAAGTATCTGTGCAGGGCATAGTTCCATATGCAAGATGCATGTGAATGCCTTCATGATTATAATGGAAAACTGGCACTCCTGGACAGCTGGTACAGTTTGGGGTTAATGCCTTGATTTGTATGAAGGCACCAACCAGCATTTCCATTCACCAATGCTTCTGTACTTTCTGTGAAAATGTCAACATAGGGAAAAAAGCAAATATTGTATAGCCAGTATCCACAGCTGCCATTAAAGCCACCTGGCCAACGCAGGTTCAGGTTTGATTTGGACCGATGATAATGAAACAATTGAGCCAAAAGCTGGTATTCCATTGTCCTTTATTCTAGACTTGCATCCAGGCGAGAAATAAATAGAGCGGGAAACACTTCCCTTTCCATTCAGGGCTCCCAAAGCCACTGACTCATCCGAGTTGCTTAGAATAAAAGGTTTCTACCTCACCAGTCTTACTCACATCTATTCCTCACTTCTTCTCCTAATCTGCAATTCTGGCTGCCTCCTCCACATGGCTTCCCTGCCCTGCCTCTATGGGCTCTTCCTAGAATATAATCACTCTTCCCTAGAACAACGTGGTCTTTCCCCTTTTTAAAAGCTTTTGGCATGAAAGCCCTCCCCCAACACACATTAGTATAATCATGCCATCCCAAGCAAGAAGGGCAACTAATAGTATCACCTGGGTGATGGGCATCCATGTGGATAGCACCATATTTAACAAAATGAGTATAATATATTTTATCTGCCTAACAAATATCTTGGATTGTTTTGAAAGCAATTTTTACCTTATGAATTACCTGATATGATTTCTAAAAACTCCTGGAAGTCTGAGGACCATATTTTATTATTTGTTTGTTTATTTATTTATTTAATTTATTTTCATTTGTGCATGAGAGAGAGACAGAAAGAGAGAGAGAGAGACCAACAGACAGGAAGGGAGAGATATGAGAAGCATCAATTCATAGTTGCGGCACCTTAGTTGTTCATTGAGTGCTTTCTCATATGTGCCTTGACTGGGAGGCTCCAGCTGAGCCAGTGACCCCTTCCTTGCTCAAGCCAGCAACCTTGGGCTTCAAGCCAGTTACCTTTGGGCTCAAGCCAGTGACCACAGGGTCATGTATGTGATCCTACGCTCAAGCTAGCAACCCTGTTTTCAAGCTGTTGAGTCTGCACTCAAGCTGGTGACCTTGGGCTTTTAAACCTGGGTTGAGGACCTCATTTTATAGTATGAAAGTTCTAGGATTTCCAAGGAGAAGAGAGGCCATCCTCTTTTTTTTTTTTAAAGCTATTCCTTCAGTTTAATCTTGAAAGTTCAACTGTCTTGTTTGAAAACTTCCAAAATCCCTTAGCACTGGGAATATTTATTTTCTTTAATGCTAAAATGTTCAGTTTCTCCTTTAGAAGAATTAAAATAGCTTTTTGGAAAAATATTACATGCACAGTGTTTTGATTAAGGGTAAGAATAATGTTGGGCAAATGAGTTTATAAAATTTGTATTTTTTGAGTTTGTTCAGTTTTAGTTTTAAAAAATGGTGCTGGGTAATGCCAGGTATGTGGTCTGTGAAATTGCAATTTACCTTCCTGCTTGAGAAGGGCTATTGTTTTGCTAATGTTTGCTGGAGGAGAGGTTTTTGTGCCAGAAAGTTTAGAAAAGAAGAGAGCAGAAGAAGAGAGAGAAGCCATGTTGGCAGAGAAGTGAGGAGCTTTGCTAGCTCCACTGAGATGGACTTTTGACTCTAGGAGGAACTGGAGAAAATTCTCCTTGGGGAACCAGAGAATGTGTCCCCAGCTTTGGGCGCCCTGAATGAAAGGGAAGTGTTTTCCCTGTCAGCCAGTGCAAGACTTTAATCAAAGAATGGCCCACCATTTTTTGGCTCCACTGTTTCTTTACTGCCTGCTCTTATTCAACAGGAACCTGCATGTGAATGGCCACAGCAGCGGTGACTACTGGCCATACAAATAAACAATGATTTATTTTATTGATGAAAAGTTTTATATGTTTTCTTAAATATACTAGTCTTTATATAGGTATTTTCTGAGAGACTACAGAAAAATTGGAGATATAGGTATTTTCAGAAAGTATTCAAAAAAGAAACATATTCTTAGAAACATGAAAAATCTTCTTCTGATTTACTGTAGAGATTGTGTATATTTGAGTACAAATATTTTATTCTTATTTTCTTTGCTAAATTGAGCCATGACATTATAGTTAATAAATAATTATGCTTGTTTTTTTTGTTAAAACATAGTAGTTAACAAATACCATACATTGACTACATGTATCATAAATTCTTAATATAGGGGAATAATGGATATATTTTAAGAGCTTCATCAAACCCCTGAATTACTGATACGCAAAATTTGGTACCTGATTACTTTTATTAATTAACAAAAATTTTATTGAATTAATTAGGATGACATTGGTTTGCAAAACTATATGGGTTTTAAGTGCACAAATCAACAAACCACCATCTGCCTACTGCACTGCACACCTTCTGCCTCTAGCTGTAGAGTTCCTGACTAGGAACATAGAACAGGGACAGAGTTTAGTGCTCTGAGGCAAAAGCCACAGTGGTTTTACTGACAGAAAGTACTGAACTCAGTACACTGTGCTGAATGTAGCAAAATAGGAATAGAATTAGCAATTATGATTAATCAATAGGTGGTGATATTTGAGTTACTTCCCTTGCCCTTTTGTCTGCTCTAAAGAAATTCCCCTTCCTAACTTCCTCATTCTCTTCTCTGCTTCCTGACTTCCTCATTCCCCTCCCTGCTTCTATTTGTGTGTATCAGTACATACCCATAAGGAATGGGGGTTGAGGCTGTCTCATGAAACCTCTATAGGGGATTGTGAGGCGGTCGCCCCTAGGTCCCTTGGCTCACTCCATGTGGTCTCCGAGTAGTCATTGTCTCTGTGACAGCTAGTAACATTTCTTCTGTCCCTATTTCCCCGCCTCTGCCCCCCTCCACCCAGCCCCCTGTTTCCCTCTGGCCATCAGCACCCTGCTGTCTGTGTCTGTGTGTTACCTATGTATGGTTTTTGGCTGATCCCTTCACTTTCTTTCATTCGGTCCCCCCACTCCCTCTCCTCTGTTCCCTGTGACCCTACCTCTGTTTCTATTTTCTGTCACTTTATTGTATTCATTCATTAGATTTCAGATATGGGTGAGATCAGATGGTGTTGGGTAAACAAGTGGGTTTTTTTTTTTTTTAGGTTTGCTCGCTTGTATTGGGGCAGTGCCACGTGTGTATAAACTATGAGAGCCTATGGGTGCTTGCCTGCCGTCCGGGCAAATTCCTGACTGTCTGCCACCTTGGGGAGAGGCGATTGTTTGCTGTAGAAGAGTATTTTTCTCCCAGCCTGTTTTGCTGGGAGTCCAGAGAGAAAGAGCTGAGGAGGTTGGGATCCCTGAGATTTCGGCTGGCCTGTTTGGCTGAGATTTCGGCTGGCCTGTTTGGTTGGGGAGTGCTGAGGCTGGTGAAGGGGGGACCTATGAGTCTGGAAGAGTCCAGAAATAAAAACGGAAGCGTTTTTCCCTGCCTGTTCGCTCTGTGGCCATTAAAAGACTTTAATAAATGGAATGGCTCACCATCTTCTGGCTCCACAGTTCCTTTACCGTCTGCCCAAATCCGATGAGAACCTGCATGGCCACTGCAGTGGCCCCTGGCCTTACATATGGTATTTATCTTTATTACTTTTTAAGGTTCATTGGATTATCAAAAAGTTTTCCTAGAAATGCTATTCATAGTTATTCTGTATTTAATAAAATTGACTACAAATATTTTAGTTCAATTCTGTAGGAAGGAAAATACAATTTTTAACACAGGTTAGATTAAACAACTGTGTCAGTCAAATAAGTTTGTAAATATGATATATATGTTTGCTTGCTTATAGTTTGCACTGGTTGTGGGGGTCAGGCTGTAAGCAGGCAGGGTCGTTATTGCCTAAGGCTTAGTTCTAAGACTAAGCCTTTCCCAGCCTTTTAATACTAAGATTTTTTTCAAAACTAAACTTTTGCCCACAAGCTTGACTGTTGCATGATGTGGGGTGGTGTACTCTTATGAGGAATCTCATTATTCCTTAGATAAGTGACTTTGTATCAGAGACTTCCTTGTTTGTAGATTGGATTAAAGGTTTTGATTTCTACACTATAAAATGGGGGCAGAAGAGCCCATGCTGGGAGAGAGCAGAGAAAGGCCACGTGGAGGAGAGGAGAAGCAGCCAAGATGGCAGAGTGCTAATGGAGAAGCCAGTTTGTGCAGAGAGAAGGAGATGGGGAACATAGGTAAATAAGTCTGATGAGGTAGAAACCTTTGATTCTAGGAAACTTGGTTAAGTCAGTGGCTTTAGGAGCCCTGAATGGAAAAAAGTGTTTTCCCATTGTGTGTTTTTCTTGCCCATCAGGTGCAAGCTAGGATTAAAGCTAATGGCTCACCAGTTCTTGGCTCCATTACTATCTGTCCAAATCAAATGTGAACCTGCATGGGCCAGGCAGCTGTGATGGTGCCCATGGCTACTGGCTTTACAAGCTGGTTGCTTGAACTTTTTTTCTATAACTTATTTTGGCATTATGTAGACAAAGTCCAAGTAAGTACTTTAATGATGTCTGAATTAATTTACATTACATGAAATTCACCTACACTTGTTCTGTTTATCGCTCCATGGAAACAGCATGCTTTGGGATGCTACTAAATTTTCCACATGCAGGACATTTTCACTTTTATATTTACAATATATTCTTCTAGGTTCTATTGTTTCATTTAAAGTTTTTCTGGAGATGTGGTGAAGTTTAATAATCTTTTAAAAAATGTATTTTGAATAAGTCAGCTTTTCATTATATAGGTTGATTTTTTTTTTTGTCACCACTTACTCCTAATTCTACCTTTTCATCCCTGGTACCATTGCTGTTATTCATTACACCTATACATAAGCCTGCATAATCTGACCAATTGTTGCTATTAATAAAATGTTATTTCTTAGATTAATTAAAATAAGAAACTTGAAATTTTTATTTTAATCTTCACTTATCCCTTCTCCAGTACCCTTCCTTTCTTTAGTAGATTCACCTTTCTGACGGATGTCATTTGCCTTTTCTATAAAGAATTTCTGTTAACATTTCTTGCAAATCAGGTCTCCTGGTAACAAATTAGTCAAATTTTTGCTTATGTGAGAAAGTCTTTATTTCTCCTTCACTTTTTTTTTAAATTTTATTTATTCATTTTAGAAAGGAGAGAGAGAGGGGGAGAGAGAGAGAGAGGAGAGAGAGAGAGACAGAGAGAGAGAAGGTGGGGAGGAGCAGGTAGCATCAACTCCCACATGTGCCTTGACCAGGCAAGCCCAGGGTTTTGAACCGGCGACCTCAGCATTTCCAGGTCGACGCTTTATCCACTGCGCCACCACAGGTCAGGCCTCTCCTTCACTTTTAAAGTATAATTTCACAGGGCATAGAATCCTAGGTTGATGTTTTTGTTGTTTTTTTTTTTTTTTCTCTCAACACATTAAGTATTTTGCTTTACTTTCTTGAGAGGTTTCTGAGAGAAGTCAGATATTATCTTTACTTCGTTGTAAGAGTCCTCTCTCCCCATAGCTTCCTTCGGGTTTTTTTTCTATATTTTTTCTTTTTCCGTAGTTTGAATATGATAAAATTAGGTGTAGTTTTATTTATTTTATATTAAATTTATTCTGCTCTTTGTTCTCTGAACTTTCCTGGATCTGTGGTTTGAAGTTAAATTTCAATCATTATTTCTTCTGTTTTTTTCTCTCTTTCTTCTTCTGGCGTATCTATTTCATGTGTGTTAACACCTTTTGTAGCTGTCTCTCAGTTCTTGTATAATCTGTTCTGGGTGGGGTTTTTTTTTTCAGTCTTTTACTCTCTTCCCCTCTGCTTTTTTATTATTGGAAGTTTCTTCTGAGATATCCTCAAGCTTACAGATTGTTCCTTCAACTTTGCTTAGCCATTTGACTAGTACAAATGTTTGTGTACATCCTCGTGCCTAGTGACCATCCAGAGTATGATCATACATGTGTAAGGCAACATTAAAAGAAGGCAAATGTATGTTCTTCTTGTTTACATAAATTGGTTATCAAACAAACATGATTTTAAGTTAATAAAAGTGTAAGTGGAACTAATTTCATTTTTTGAAAAATACTCACTCCTGGGCATCAGCAAGCAAGAAAAAACTCACTATTCAAATGGTTAATCTAGTAATAAGCCCATGAAGGTTTCTTTATTTATCTCACAGTGTTTTTGATTTAGCCTTTCTTTTTTTTCCCCTTCAAATTTCCATCTCTCTGCTTACATTGCACATATGGACTTATATGATACCTACTTTGCCCATTAAAGTCCCTAGCATATTATTTTTAGTTGTCTTAAACTCCTGATCTGAGGATTCCAAAAACCTTGTCATATCTGAATCTGATTCTGGCGGGGCTTTGTATCTTTACACTGTGTCTTTCGTCTTTTACTATGCCTTGTAATATTTTCTTAAGAGCTGGACATGATGTCTTGAGCCCTTTAGTAATGTGATAGTAGGGTGTAGAGGTGAGAAAGCACTCTATATTGCTATGATTAGGTCTCAGTCTTTTAGTGAGCCTGTGCTTCTGACTATGAACTTCATAAGTCTCAGTTTCTTCCCCTAACCCCTTACCTCCTTTACCTTAGTTAGGATGTGATGGCTAATGTGACATGAAGTCAGGCAATTTCCTTTCTTCCAGGCCAGTTAGACTCTGACAAAACTTCAGGTGGTTGAGCACAAGTAAAGTAGTTTCTCTTGTGGGCAGGCCTTGTTAAGAACAAGAATGTTCTGGTGTATTCATTTCTTCTACATGGTGGAAGCAGTAATGGATTTTTCTCTAATATTTATAGTGAGAACCTGCAAGAACTTTGGGAGGTAAAACTCACCGAAGTGTGGGGTCCTCCTATAGTGTTTAATCTCTCAGACTTGTATACACTCAGTCTATGAGTCTGGTGATTTAAGAATTACAGTTTAGATTTTCCTACCCTGGCACTGTTTTTTGGAAGAGTTTCTGCTCATGGGAATCTGTTCTGTTTGTTGTGATTCTCTGTATCCACCTGTATGTCTCTCAAATTTTGAGAGCAATAATTTGCTCTGTGACTTCATATCTTCTATGGGTCTAAGAAGACTTGTTCATTTTGTTCAGAATTGTACTTGTTATCAGAGTAGCAACTTTCAAGCACCTTATATTCTGAACTAGAAACCACCACTTACCACCATATATTTTTAAAGTATGTATCCGGTGTTGTAATTTATAATTCTGTATTTCAACATTGATGCCACTTGCATTTGAGTTAGAGTTTAGGGATATTATTTGACACAAATAATAAAACAAAGAGAATTCTTTGAAATATTTCTTCCCTAAAATTTGATGTTTTTTTTCCCCAAAAACACCAAATACAGGAATTATCTTTAAATATTATTTATCTGGTTTGGGTTCATATACTTGAAATGTAAAAAAGAACAAATCACTTTAAAGCACCCTTTTAATGTTTTTCTGATATTTTCTAAAGTAAGCATTTGATGTGAGAATCTTTTGGAAAGCAAAATTCTATCAATTAAAAAAAATAATTATTTTGCTATAATTTCAGTGTTTATTTGACAATTTTGAAAGAAAGAAATGATCATAAACATTTCATTATCATTTGGCTATGATGATGACTTCACATATCTTACCAGCCCAGAATATAAAAAATATTTGAAAATGAAAGCTAGCAATTAGTCATGTAAAAATATACCTAAATTTGCAGTTATTATTTACTGTGTCACCATGGACAAGTTTATGTACTACTGGCAAACCACTGGAAAATGAAATAAATAACAATAAATAAATTACTTTTAAAAACCCACCATTTTTAATGCATCATATAATATCTAGGAAATACTAGGATACCTATATGTCTAGGATATCCTAGGATACAAATACCTAGGAAAACTTTTAATAAGATATTTTCAAGTCCTCTGTAGTTAAAACTACAACCTTTTGCTAAGAGAAATTAAGTAAGACTTACATAATGGTAAAATATACCATGTTCATGGATATAAAACTATTATTGCTATGCCAGTATCTGTACATTGATCTATAGGTTCAATGTATCCCAGTCAAAATTTAGCTACTTTTTTTTTGTAGAAAGTCAATGATTTTAAAATTTATATGAAAAATAAAAAATGCCTAGAATAGCCAAGACAATATTAAAGAAAAGAAAAGTTGGAAAACATGACAGATTCAGGACCTATTATAAAGTGGTAATAATTAATACTCTCTGATATTAGCTTTACAATAGGTAAATAGATTAACGTAACAAAACCGTGAGTTCAGAAATATTTGAGTTTTGATAAAGACACAAAGCAATTCAATAAGGAAAGGAGAACTTTAAATAAAATAGTGTTGCTGTAACTGGATATTTATTTGGGAGAATAAAGAACTTTGACACCTATTTCATATACAAACAAAAATGAATTCAGGGTGCATCATAAACATAAATGTAAAAGCCAAAATTGTAAAACTTTTAGAACAAACCATGAAATATGTTTATAATATTAAGAAGGCAAAAATTTCTTAAACTAAGCTTAGTACACACTAATAAAAAATTAAGTTAGATTACATTGAAATTAAAACATCAAAAGGTAAAAAGTGAAAAGGCCATTGTAGACTGGCAATAAATACATCTAGACAAAGGACTTGTATTATAATTTGTAAAGAATTTCTGTCTCAGTAAAAAGACAACTTAATTAAAATATGGGCAAAGGTCTTGCTCAAACATATTTGAAAATGGACAGAAAGTCTAGGGAAGAATAATACTGTGGTCATCAAGGAAATGTAAATTAAAACCACAATCACATACCACTACATAAGGAATCATAGTAGAAAGACCAACAATACTGAATGTCACCAAGTTTGAGGAGGAAAACAAGAACTCTCACATATTGCTAGTGGTAATGTAATTAGTATAATCACTTTGCAAAACAACTTGGCAATCACTAATAATGTTGAACATACACAGATCATATGATTAACAATTTTATTACTGGGGATATACAAGGGAAATAAGTGAATGTTCATAAGAATAATTGCACAGGAATGGTTCTGGTAGCTTTATTTGTAACTGCCCAAACCTGGAAACCACCTAAATATTCCTTAATAGGTTACAGCATTATAGTGTTCTTCTGTTACATTTTGTCTAACACTGCTATATAATGGTGCTTCAGTGGTCTCTCTAAGCTTAAAGAACCATCCTGTTCAGAAGCCTAATGTTCTTCAAAGTGTTTTATATAGTGTTTATGTAGTACATAGAGCTGTGAAAATTGCAGTTATCTATTAGGTGGTGTTGCTGGTGACTTAACTAGACAAAATTTTGTGTAAAACATGATTAAAGAAAATAACATCTAAATAGTGTCATTTTATGGTTAGCAAGAAATTCAGTACTAAAGTGTGGAAGGTTAAGGTCACCTACAGAGGAAATTAGAATCTTGAACTTAAAGAATGAATAGGGGAACAAGGTAATAAAGGCCATACACTTTGGTTACAGAAGTGAAGAGGAATTAAAGAGACAGAACCAGCATTCTGAAGAGTACCAGCAGAACAAGAAGGGTTGCATTACTGGTGTCCTCTTGGTTTTATTATTAGGTAGTAGGACTGAGAAGCATAACAAAGGAGGAATTAGTGGATTTAGGTAGGATAGGTTGCTGGTTATACAGTCATATATGCATTTAAGACTAATAAAATGTTGAGTGGAGAGCTGAGTTTTAATGGAATAGATTTATGGGGCATAGATAATAGATTAATATATTTTTACTTTGTAAACAGGGAAAAAAAACACAATCATTGATTTAATGACAGTAAAGATTAGATGACAATTTATTATTACTTAATTGGGATGACTAAAATTAGGAGGAACAGCCTGAAGCAGGTGAAGTTAAATTAGCAGATGATACTAAACTATATAATGGAAACAATATTGGTATATAATTTGAGATAAATCATTTTAGCAAGGAAGATCTGAGAGGTCAATACATTTTTATTTATGTAAGAGGTGCTCTTTAGTTTGAAAGTTTCTACAATCTGGTATTTTCTTTAGTTACTGCTTTTCTATTATGAATTTTGAAATTTTCATTAAGGAGGCCTCTGAAGACATAAATTGCATAATGCCAAAAGATAATATGACTTGTCACATTGAAGAAGCTGTAGTTGTTTCTGTTGACAGTTTCTAGCAAATATGTAAAACCACGTGTGACATCATAGACTGACACTATGAAGTGATTGGCATTTGATTGGACAGTAGGTGGTGCAGCAGCCAACAAGACATACCATAGTTTTGCAGGCATGTCAAGAGATATTTTAATTTAGAAAGAAAACAATTTAGTGCTTGAGTAAAATGAAATAATATGTTCTGTCTGTTTTAAAATCTCTTCAGGTTTCAAGAGTTTTGTATTAAAGATGTTAGTACTGGGTTTTTCCTTGCTTCAGAAGTGTGCTGTGAGACAGGAGAGATGGATTTGAAAATGCCTGAGACTTGACAGGTTGGAGCCTGTATTATGCACTGGATTTAGGCAGATCTGAAATTAAGAAGTCCAGGTTCTGTGCCTCTTCAGAAGTTTATGAGAATTTGTTATATGTCTAAGTCACTTATTTTCTGTTATTTGACTTGCTGATTGAGTTTTCCTTTTTTAAAAGCATCTTTCTGGACCTTTGTAAACACATGGGAGCCCATCCCAGAGAAAACAAAAAATAAAAATATTAAAAATATGTCTAGCCTCTCATGAAATGTATAATGTAATGATATTCTGAGAGGGGGGAGTTAACATACATTTCTATTCTGGGAATATTGTTAAATGACCTTAAACTATTAATAAGAATAATGGATAGAAAATGCAAACTCAGAGGTATGGCAGTAAAAAGACATTTATAGGACCCAGTTTTTATTTAATTTATGTGTATTATCTGAAGGAGAGATAAATTGCATTGCAAATAACTTTATTTAATGGACAGTTTTAAAGTTTTTTTTTTTAAAAAAACTAAAAGTACTGGATTAAAATATAGTCTGATCAATTAATTGTACCTTTAAAGACAGATTTTCTTGTCTTGAGTAGTCATTTTGTACTATTGTAGCTCACCCTGATCTTCTTGTCCTCAGTAAATCTTAAAAGAATTGGTTGTTGACCTGTGGTGGTGCAGTGGATAAAGCGTCGACCTGGAAATGCTGAGGTCGCCTGTTCAAAACCCTGGGCTTGCCTGGTCAAGGCACATATGGGAGTTGATGCTTCCAGCTCCTCCCCCCTTCTGTCTCTGTCTCTCTCTCCTCTCTCTCCCTCTCTCTCCTCTCTAAAAATGAATTTAAAAAAATTAAAAAAAATAAAATAAAAAAAAAAACAACCTTAAAAAAAAAAAAAAAAGAATTGGTTGTTCCAAAAAGCTCGTCAATAGATGACTGGATAAAGAAGATGTGGCACATATACACTATGGAATACTACTCAGCCATAAGAAATGATGACATCGGATCATTTACAGCAAAATGGTGGGATCTTGATAACATTATACGAAGTGAAATAAGTAAATCAGAAAAAACCAGGAACTGCATTATTCCATACGTAGGTGGGACATAAAAGTGAAACTAAGAGACATTGATAAGAGTGTGGTGGTTACGGGGGGAGGGGGGAAAGGGAGAGGGAAAGGGGAGGGGGAGGGGCACAAAGAAAACTAGATAGAAGGTGACAGAGGACAATCTGACTTTGGGTGATGGGTATGCAACATAATTGAACAACAAGATAACCTGGACTTGTTATCTTTGAATATATGTATCCTGATTTATTGATGTCGCCCCATTAAAAAAGTAAAATTATTAAAAAAAAAAAAAAAGAATTGGTTGTTTCAACGTAGGGAATGGGCCAAAGTGGGAGACTATAACAAGATGCCAAATCAGTTGCTTTTCCAATGATCAAAGAGAATATAGCACCAAGGAAATGAACTTTTCTAACTATTCGTATGGGACAAGCAAACAATTTCTGTAACTATACTACCGGGCAACCAGAAATAAATTGGTTATTTACTAAATCATTGTACTGATTGTGATACAAACACCTGTTGTCTATAGAAGCACAGCGCTAAGAGGAAAGCGAAAGACAAGGGAAATAAAAACAATTGTTCTACTTTCCCAACTGTCCTTAATCAGCACATAGTGATAAATTTCTTGTTCAAAGCCTGTGAAATAAAAATAGGTTGCTCATTCAGAATCAGTTTTAGTACTCAGCATCTTGAAGATACTTTTTCAAACAGCTTACTCTAAGAACATTCATTATTTTTCCTTCAAAGACTGGCGTTCTCGGGAAACTTTTTAAAGTGATTTATCCCAAGTCATTGTGGTAATGACCTTCAGAGGCTGATAAAGAACTAGGTAGGACTCTGGCTGTCCTGGCAAAAGAAGATGACATTGTAAATTGCAGCAGTTGGAATTTAGTGGAATAAGGGAATATAACGCTGGAATTATTTCTAACT
Organism: Saccopteryx bilineata; assembly: GCF_036850765.1. Classification (NCBI taxonomy): domain Eukaryota; kingdom Metazoa; phylum Chordata; class Mammalia; order Chiroptera; family Emballonuridae; genus Saccopteryx; species Saccopteryx bilineata. Next base: position 313,140,638 of record NC_089490.1, read on the forward strand.
TGAGAGACCTAATTCTATGGCATTTATTCAATGTTAATATTTTAGAATATCTTAGAGAGGAGAAATGACCTACTTTAGTTTTGATGCCTGACACTTACCTGAAACGTCCTCATCTGTGTTATAAGCTGTCTTTTTATGTCACAGCGGCATTGTGAGAAAATCATTTGAACCAGGAGGAATGCTTGAGTATGTGTAGCATAACATAAGAATGAGGGAATTCGCAGTGCAAATGAGAGTAATAGAAATAATTGGCATGAGGTCTAAGTTAGGTATGAACTCAAGTGAAGCAGGTAGGGGTCTGGTTCTCTAGAAAAGCACGAAGTCAAGGGACTGGATGCTCAAGTATAAGTTAAGTGTCCTTAGACACCAGGAAAATTTTTATGAATAAGAGCTTTCAGATTTTGAGATTTAAGATATCTTTGTCTCTGGGTGGTACTGTTTAAATGGTGGCTGTGTAAATGGAGAGAGGAAGGTCAATGAAATAAATGAAATCAAGGAACTATGACAGTAGGGTGCTAGGTGGGTCTTCCAGTTGAACACTGAGTAGAGCAGACTCTCAATAATTAATTATTTACTGAATATTTGTACAAGGCATTGAGGGTGAAAAATTGGAAAACATACTGTTTATGATTGTTCTTTAGGACTGTGGGTAAGACTAAAAATCAATTATAATATACTTGATGGTTATAATAAAGATAGGTAGTACATGCCACTCAGGAGATACTTAAATTTTTGTTGAAAGAGTAAATACATACACAAAGTCTTGGAGCATGAAGGAACTAACCCAGCAAGGGCACCAGGAGAATGAGTATAGGAGAGTGGCATGGAAAAACTCCCAGGGGAAGTAAGATTTGAGCTGAATTTTGAAGGATAGTTAACCATCAGCAAGGTAGAATGTAGGGCTGGGCTGAGCCATTCTGAGCAGAGGAGAAAGATGCCTGTCTGTACAAAGGCCGGGGGCAAGCTGGAGCTGGAGGGCAGGACCATTTGGGAGAGGACATAGTAAGGACCTTATGCCTTACTGTGTTGTTTCGACTTTATCTCAGTGGAGATAAAGAGCCTTCGAAGGATTTTAAGATGGGATATGAGAAGGTCAGACTTAGAGTTAGAATTTCTAATGACTGTTTTTTGACATTGTGGAGATTATAATGGAGAGGATAATACTGTAGACCTTTTGGGGCATTTCATGTTTGAAGTGTCTTTTTTTACCAGACAACTGAATAGTCACAGTCTTGTTTTTGTTTTATATCAGATTAAAGGTGTACATGCCTGTATAAATATTTGTATATATTTATGATTTTATTGATACATAGTTGTACATATAAATATAGATAAGCACTTAGTATATGGTATATAGTATATAGTATATGGATAGGATGAGGTTTGTCACCCAAACTAAACAAAGTTTTAAAAATTTTTATTTATTTTTTAATTATTATTTCTCTTACAAGTGAGAAAATGTGTAGACTAGAGCTGATATTTTGTCAGGAGCCCAGATGCCTTTTATCTTTTTGTTTCGTCTCCCTCATCATGGGGATGCTTCTTCATGGCCCGGGATATCTGCTTGAGGTCCAGCAGCATGTATAGAGAAAGGGAGGAAAACTAACAGGGAGAAAGGGAGGAAAAAATCGGATACTCTTTTTTTTTTTAACTAACAGGGAGAAAGGGGGGAAAAAATCAGATACTCTTTTTTTTTTTTAAGAACCTTTTTTACTCTAGGGACACATTTAACATGATATTTCAACTTACATCCCATTGGCCAGAATTTAGCTTAAAAGCCTTACTTGGCTGCAAAAGAGGTTGTAAAAGATTATCTGTTCTAGACAGCAGTATTCCGAGGTAACAATGACGGCTCTCTTATCCGGAAGAGGAGTGCAGCTGAGATCTAACAGTGCTTGCTGCATCCATGTGATTAGTCCCTCCCTCAGTAGTTCTAGCTAGTGAATATGTGAGGGTGTGTGTGTGTGTGTGTGTGTGTGTGTGTGTGTGTGTGAAGTTGGCATGTTCTTAGAAGTTCTTTCATTTAAAACAAAATCAGCACACATTTGTGGGCAACAAGAACATTTTATAAGTATGAGCATTTTTTCAAAATGATTGTCTTTATGTAGTTGGCTTATTGTATACTACATGTGAAGATGATAATATGTTGTAATATATAGAGAAATAGTTTTTTCTTTTTTCTTTCTTTTTTTTTTACAAAATACATTCCTACCTTTTCTTTGTATTATCTACATAACATTTATAAAATAAGTAGACTGAAGGTACTATCCCCATTTTATTGCTGAAAAAATGGAATTAGTGGTTTCATGTTGAAAATGAGGTGTTTATTGACCCATACTATAAGGCTATTAATAAAAGGGAATAATGGCATGGATTTTTGAGAACAGAGTACAATTAGAAAATAATTGATATTTTAGTTTGACTGAACATATGCTAGTAGACATAATATTCTTTTCATTTGAAAATTTAGCATTCAGAAATCCATTTTTTTCCTCTCACTTACCTGAGCAGTGATATCTTGGCTATGGTCAGGGTGTGACTGTTTTTTGTTCCCAAGATGCATCAACTGTTTGGTGTTGCTCAGTTAACATAATACTATAGATAAATTTACCTGTCACTTCCTGCCAACTGCAACATACAAACCATATCTACATATTAATTGCTTTTTGACATATCCACTGTATGAAGTAATATGGGAATTCAACTATCATTGTTTTACGGAAATAGTACTTTCTAAAAATAGTGCCCTGCTAATTATTACCGTAAACACAAAATGAAGCAAACACTTTAAACAATTGACTCAACAACTCTTTTGAGCTAATGCCATATATTGCTTTGGAGGACATAGTCTATAATTTTTTCTCCAGTGGTCCTTCCAATGAACGCAAAGTGTTTTTAGCTTGTTACCTATGGAAGTAAACTTTCTGAAGATACCTTTGTCTTAAAAATAGCAAAGGGGAAAATGTTATTGAGTTGCTGACTGTGCCAGCAGTTTAGCCACCTCTTTTGAAAGGACAGAATTTTTAATTAAAACCTCAAGTGACATTGTGTAAATTTCTAATTCTTACTTGGTAAGAACTAAACTGATTACTAATCAAGGGCTAAAACCAAATAATCTGGCATGAAGTTTTTTTTCTTTGTTTATTATAAGGCCATATATTGTAGAAACTAGTCATTCAGCTTTTCACTAACATCAAAAATCTCTATGCAGATTTTTTGGTCCTCATCACACTACTCTGTTCAGTGACATTAACTTGTATTAAATACTCTCTACATCTTGAAACACATTCTTCCCTTGGTTTCTGTAACTTTGTACTCTTTTTTTTTTTCTCTTTCCAAAGACTTGTCTGCTCCTTCTTGGTTTACTTAGCAGGCTCATCCTTATCCCCCCCCCCCCCCAGCCATGGATGGGGCTGGCTCTTCACCTCTCCTCCCTAACTTCCACTCCTTCTCTCTTCTTTCTCTCACCTCTGAGCAATTGTACATGCTTTTCTGTCAGTCTGAGCTCTTCTCTCAAATCTTCACATGGTTAGATCTTATTAGTCTTTTAGACCTAAATTTAATCATCACTTGTTCAGGGAAGATTTCCTTGAACTCTGATTAGTAGAGTTGCCTGTGTAGTACAATCTTTGTCACCCACTAGGTGTACAATAAATATTTGTGAATGAATGAATGAGTGCGTTTTCATGGATATATAATACATTATGAAATACCCTTTGTGTAAGTTACATACATGGAGGTAAATATGTCCAGAAGTCCCCTTCCTTATGGGCTGAGTGGAGATTGAAACATGGTCAAAAAATGAAAGGTGAATGTCAAGTCGTCAGGTTCCCATGTTGGGATATAGGCTTTGTTGTAAGTGTTGTGCTATTAAAAGGTGCTTTTGCAGGCACAGAAAAGAATGGATTTAAATAGTTAGACTGTGGCACTTCAATCATAGTTCACTTTCTCTGGATACGTTTAATATATAATGTGAAAAGCAAACATCATTTTTCTTTATCCAAACACAGGCTTGTGTATATAAAAAAGTTGACAGAGATATTGAAAAATCTGCCAGTTAACTAAAGGATGGCCCTCAAATATTGAGTTTTCATTATGTGTTTCTCTGATGAGAATTTGAATGATTGAATATAGAATGTGGGACGTCTAGTGTGGTTTGGATATAGTTTGTGGGTCAGAATGAATAAAATATTAACATTGCATCTCTAATCAACATGTAAATTGATTACATTCTTATATTATTTTTTAGCAAGCATATGATGTTTTTTCCTCTAGAGACAGATTTTATTCTTTTGGGGGTAAATTTTGATGGCAAAAAATGGATGTTTTGACATGTGTAATTTTCTTTGAAACGACAGTGGGAAATTACAGACATGGTGGAATGAGAATGAACATTCAGGCTTAGTCCTAGGTCTAGATAGATTCTTTTGTGGGTTAGATTTATAGAGTCCTAGGAAAATACTTTGGATCTGTTTTCACTAGAGATTTTAAATCTTATAAGACATTTTATCTTAACCTACCCACTGGGAAACAGTAATTTAGTGATTATTCGAACAATTGTTTCTCATTCTTCACCACCCCCCATCCCATTTAAGCTATTTGTTATAACATGACTTTGTTAAGTCTTACAAGAACATTTTGGAAACTAGAATTATTAAGGAAAAGTACACAGACAGTCATCTGAATAATTTGATTTATGGAAAATTCTGTTTTAAACAATGAAGATCCTATCCCACTCACTGTGTCTTCCCTTCAGCATCTCCACAAATTATGTAACCACCTTGAGTAAATGCTTTGGCCACTTGGACAACATTGATGCAACTATTAACTTCCCATCTCCAGATATTATGTAGTGAAATGGAGTGTGAAAATTGAGTCCATTTTTATTTTCTTGGCAAAAAAATAAATTATGTATTATGAGAAATTATATATTATGCTCTTCTTATGTTGTGATAACATTTGTATCATTCCTTACTGATTTTCTCATGTTATATAATGATAAATACCATAACCACTTCTTAGTGATTAACATTCCAAAAATACTATAAAGCAAAATATGTGTTCATGCAAAGAATATTTAAATCAATAAAATTGATATGTCAAATTACTCTAGACAAGTCTGTAGAATTGGCTGCAATTTTATTAACTTTATAGCTTTTCTTGTTTCTTTTTTTTTTTTTTAACTATGAAAAGCACTAAAGATTACATCTGAGGAAAATAGGAAGAATGAAATCTGAGAGGGAGACCTAAAAAGCTGCAACTCAGCACTATTTTATTTCTTTAGATGGGAATGGGTAAATAAGAATTTGTAGTCTTAATTCTTTTTGTGAAATAAGTTCTGAATGAGAATACAACATTATAGGGGAGACTTAGTAGTCCCTAACTTTGTGAATCTGAGCAAGTCAAATTATGTGATCATTCTGGATCTTAATGGACTTTATGTAAGAAAAAATTAACATGATAATTCATGTCAGATATTGACAGATGCATAGCCATCTTTTGAGGACTACTTCAGTTTCATGACCAATAATCAAGTAAGTCATTGGTAATTTGTTCATCCTTTGAACCTTTATGAAATAAATAAGGTCTACACACATATGTCACTCTGCATTATATGTATGTAAAGTTAAATTTATTATAAGATTTCTAACATTTAAAAAGGAGATGCCTTTACTAGAATCAAGAGTAATAAGTAAAGTTATTAGTTGTTTATTGTCAGAACACAACTGAAACACTGGATAATTAGATTAATTTAGGGAAAATGGAATCACAGAATGTTGGAGATGGAAGTCACCTCAGAAATGATCTAATTTGCATCTTCAGTTATAAATGGGGAAATGACTACAGTCCGCAGAAGCCTATTCACACAACTAGTTAATAGAAGAGCTAAAACTGAGCTGTCAGAGATTTTCTCACTGTTTTTCTTCTACTGGATTGGTATTTGCCAAAGTATCATTTCCAGTATTGTGCATATCAGTGTAACAAAACAAACAAAAACTAACAAACAGTAACAATTAAATTTTGTGGTAAAGTAACTATAGTTTTGCATTCTGTATTTCCTTTGTGAATTCACAATATTGTATACTGTAGTAACGGCTCCAAGAAACCCTGCAGTAAAGGAATCTATAACTGTTTAATCCACTCTTTCTAAAAATTTTTGACAACTGGACCCCTGTTATATGAAACAGTACATTTTGAAGAATAAAGTTTGAATAATACTATGAAATTAGTCATATCACTTTTATTCTCATGCAGTCTAGTTGAACAACAGATGAATTTTTAAAATTGGGTTAACTGATATGGCAGCATATTCACCTTAACGTTCAGTTTCTCAATGAAAAAGTAAGTATTCCATAGGTGCTTTTAAAGCTTTCACTCATTGCTCAATGAAGGGACTAAGGAGAGAGAATAAGGTTCTCTCTAATGAAAACTGGAACATGCTAATGAAAATGGTAGTTAATAATTATAACATGAATATAGGTGTTAGGCCATGGCAAAGGAAACAGAATAAGAAGAAAGAAAGAAATGAGGAACCAGAGCCATTTCAGAGTGACAGGTTGTTTTAACCTATCCTTGTATCACTGAGGCAATCTCCAAACCAAGTAAAAATATTAGTTGGTGTCCTGAAGAAGATGATTAATAGGAGAGAAGAAGAAAGAAGGAATGACATCAAACATAGACATGCTAAAGATAAGTAGGGCAACATACTACCCCCTATGAAATTTTTTTGAATCTCCCAATAAAATGAACTCTTCCATATCTAAACTTCCTAATACTTTTCTTTTTAACTCTGTAATTTTACTTAGCCTATTCATTTCCCTTTAGTTAGTTGAGTATATGTATTATCATGCCCAAGATTTTGTTCTAGAAGATAAGAACTGTAGTTGTTCTTTATGCTAAGTTCCATGGGTACTGACAGATTACTTTGTATAAATCATGCTCTCAATGAATGTTTGCTAACGAATACATATATGGCAAAATTAACAAGCATGTATTATATACCTAGTGTATAACTACAGTTGAGAACATGGAGCATTAGCTCTGATGATCCCTTCTCTCAAGAGGGTTAGGGTTTACTCAAGACAACACACTAAAAAAGAAAGACCATTCTGTATTAAACTTTTGATGTAGGGCATTTCCATGAAACAGAAAGGTCAGAGAAAGCTTTATAGAGAATTGTTGAAAATTATTATTTGTCAAAGGTGGAATTGGTGGATATACTGCTTTCTCACTGCCATTTTAACAAATTATTATACATTTGGTGTTTAAAAATAATACAAAATGACCTTACCGTTCTGGAATTGAGAAGTCTGAAAAGAATCTTCTGGAGCTAAAATTAAAGTGTTGGTAGGGCTGCATTCCTCCTGGAGTTTCCAGGAGTGCTTTGTTTTCTTGCTTTTTCTGACTTCTAGATATAACTTGCATGCCTGGCTTGTGACCTTTTAGTGAATCTTCCATGTGCATCACTATGACCTCTGCTTCCATCTTGGGACCCTGTGAATATATTGGGCCCAACTGGATAATCCAGAATACTGTCCCTATCTTAAAGTCTTTAATTATATCTGCAAAGCTTCTTTTTCCAAGTAAGGTAGGTAATATATTCACAACTTCTGGGGATTAGGACACGGGAATTTTTGTTGAGGTCAATATTTTTTTCTACCACAGTGGAAAATCAGCATAAGCAAAGATTTGGAGGTAGAAAAAAGCATGGAGTACTCACTTCAGCAGCACATATACTAAAATTGGAATGATACAGAGAAGATTAGCGTGGCCCCTGCACAAGGATGACAGGCAAATTCATGGTGTTTCATATTTTTTAAAAAATTGAAGTCCTAAAAATACTCAAGGAAATACAAGAAAGCACAGAAAGGCAATATAGAGAGCTCAAAAAACAATTCAATGAACAAAAAGAATACATCACCAAGGAAATTGAAACTATGAAAGGAATAAAACAGAGTTGGAAAACTCAATACATGAACTGAAAAATGAGGTAACAAGCTTAGTTAATAGAACAGGATACACAGAGGAGAGAATTAGTGACATAGAAGACAGGCAACTAGAGACACTACAGAGAGAAGAGGAGAGAGACTCACAAATTAAAAAATGAGAAAACCCTACAGGAATTGTCTGACTACATCAGAAAGAGCAACATAAGATAACTGGGTATATCAGAAGGAGAAGAGAGAGAAAACGGAATGGAGAACACATTCAAACAAATAATAAAGGAGAACTTCCCAAGCCTGTGGAAAGAATTAGAGCCTTGAATCCAAGAAGCAAACAGAACACCAAGTTACCTTAATCCAAACAGACCTACTCCAAGACACATCATTATGAAATTATCACAAACCAATGACAAAGAAAATATCCTGAGGCAGCCAGGGATAAATAAAATATTACACATAAAGGAAGTCCCATTAGGTTATCATCAGATTTTTCAGCAGAAACTCTACAAACCAGAGAGAGTGGACCCCAATATTTAAAATACTGAAAGAGAGGAACTTTCAACCAAGAATACTATATCCATCAAAGCTATACTTTAAATATGAAGGGGAAATAAAAACATTACAGATATAGAAAAGATGAGGGAATTTATCACCAGAAAACCCGCACTTCAGGAAATACTAAATGGGGTTATCTAACCAGATACAAAGAACAAAACAAAATTACAAGTAAAACTCCATCAAGATCACAATAAAAACAAGATTAATCTGTGACAACAAAAACAAAAAAGGGGAGAGGACAATGATTAAAAGTAGCAAAGGAGGATGGAGTGCAGAAGCACTCATGAGATAATGTAGCACAATGAATAGTATATATATCCTTTTTATTACTCAATGGTAACCACCCATGAAAAAACCACTACAGAAACACATGGCTGAAAAAAGGAAACAGAGGAAAAAAGTATGGAATACAACCAAACAAAAACAATTGACAGAAAACAAAAGAGAAGAACCAAACAAGATACAGAGCTATCAGAAAGCAATATATAACATGGCTATAGGAGTCCTTCAAGTGTCAGTAATTACACTAAATGTAAATGGACTGACCTCACCAATAAAAAGACACAGAGTAGCAGAATGGATCAAAAAAGAAAATCCAACTGTATGCTGCCTTCAAGAAACACATCTAAGCTACAAGGATACACACAAATTCAAAGTGAAAAGTTGGAAAATGATTCTCCAAGCAAATACCATCCAAAGAAAAGCAGGTGTAGCCATATTCATATCTAAAAATGCTGAATACAAGATAGCAAAGATAATCAGAAACAAAGATGGTCATTTCATAATGATAAAGGGGACATTGAATCAAAAAGACATAACACTTCTTAATATATATGCACCAAACCAAGGAGCACCAAAGTATATAATACATCCACTAACTGATCTAACAATAAAAACTGATAAAAATAAAATTATACTTGGAGACCTCAATACATTGCTGATGGCTCTAAATTGTTCATCCAAACAGAAAATCAATAAAGAAATATGGGCCTTAAACAAAACACTAGAACAATTGGATATGATAGACATCTACAGGACATTTCATTCCAAAACACCAAAGTATACATTTTTCTCCAGTGTACACGGAACATTCTCAAGAATTGACCATATGTTGGGCCACAAAACTAACATCAACAAATTCAGAAAGATTTAAATTAAACCAAGTATATTCTCTTACTATAAAGCTTTGAAACTAGAACTCAACTGAAAAAAAGAAGTATAAAAACCCACAAAAATGTGAAAATTAAACAACATACTTCTAAAAAATAAGTGGGTTAAAGAATAATTAAAAAGAGATCAAAAGATACATACAGACAAACGAAAATGACAGTAGGCATATCAGAATCACTGGGATGCAGCAAAAGCAGTAATAAGAGGGAAGTTCATATCACTACAGGCCTGTATAAATAAACAAGAGAGAGCCCAAGTAAACCACTTAAATTCACATCTTAAGAACTAGAAAAAGAAGAACAAAGGCAACTCAAAACCGGCAGAGGAAAGGAAATAAAAATTAGAGCAGAAATAAATGAAATAGAGAACAGAAAAGCTATAGAAAAAATCAATAAAACAAGGAGCTGGTTCTTTGAAAAGATCAATAAAATTGACAAACCCTTGGCAAGACTCAGTAAGGAAAAAAGAGAAAGGACTCATGTAAATAAAATCCAAAATCTAAGAGTAGAAATCACCACAGATATCATAGATATACAAAGAATTATTGTAAAATATATACTATGAAAAACTATATGGCACCAGATTTAACAATCTGTAAGAAATGGATAAATTCCTAGAACAATACAATCTTCCTTGACTGAGTCATGAAGAAGTAGATAGTTTAAACCAGGGGTCTGGAGCCTTTTGGCTGAGAGAGCAAGAATGCCACGTATTTTAAAATGTAATTCCATGAGAGCCATACAACGACCCATGTATGTTATGCATTATCTAATAAAAATTTGGGCCCTGGCCGGTTGGCTCAGCGGTAGAGCGTCGGCCTAGCGTGCGGAGGACCCGGGTTCGATTCCCGGCCAGGGCACATAGGAGAAGCGCCTATTTGCTTCTCCACCCCTCCGCCGCGCCTTCCTCTCTGTCTCTCTCTTCCCCTCCCGCAGCCAAGGCTCCATTGGAGCAAAGATGGCCCGGGCGCTGGGGATGGCTCCTTGGCCTCTGCCCCAGGCGCTAGAGTGGCTCTGGTCGCAACATGGTGACACCCAGGAGGGTCGCAACATGGCGACGCCCAGGATGGGCAGAGCATCGCCCCCTGGTGGGCAGAGCGTTGCCCCTGGTGGGCGTGCCGGGTGGATCCCGGTCGGGCGCATGCGGGAGTCTGTCTGACTGTCTCTCCCTGTTTCCAGCTTCAGAAAAATGCAAAAAAAAAAAAAAAAAAAAAAAATTTGGTATTGTCCCGGAGGACAGCTGTGATTGGCTCCAGCCGCCGGCAACCAGTAACATGAGTGGTAGGAAATGAATGGATTGTAATACATGAGAATGTTTTATATTTTTAATATTATTATTATTTTTTTAATTAAAGCTTTGTCTGCGAGCCAGATGCAGCCATCATAAGAGCCACATCTGGCTCGCAAGCCATACATTCCTGATCCCTGGCTTAAAAAGACCCGTAAGCAGGTAGGAAATAGAAACAAGTATCAGAAATCTCCCAAAAAATAAAAGTCCAGGGCCAGATGGCTATACTAGTGAATTCTATCAAACATTCAAAGAAGACTTGGTTCCTATTCTACACCAAGTCTTCCCAAAAATTGAAGAAGCAATACTTTCAAACACATTTTATGAGGCCAACGTAACTATCTTACCAAAACCTGGCAAGGACAACATAAAAAAAGGAAACTACAGACCAATATCTCTAATGAATACAGATGCTAAAATACTAGCAAATCAAATACAACAACACATTAAAAAAACAATTTATCATGATCAAGTGAGATTCATCTCAGAATCACAAGGATGGTTCAACATACATAAAATGGTTAACGTAATACACCATATCAACAAAATAAAGAACAAAAACCATATGATACTATCAATAGATGCAGAAAAGGCATTTGATAAAAAAACAACATCATTTTATGTTTAAAACACTCAAAAAATGGGTATAGAAGGAAAATATCTCAATATAATAAAGGCTATTTATTACAAACCATCAGCTAACATCATATTAAATGTCATAAAACTGAGGACTTTTCCCCTAAAATCAGTAACAAGAGCAGGCTGCCCATTCTCTCCACTCTTATTCAGCATAGTGCTGGAAGTTCTAGCCAGAGCAATCAGACAAGAAAAAGAAATAAAATCATTCATATTGGGAAAGAAGAAGTAAAGATTTCACTTTTGCAGATGATATGATCCTGTACATCGAAAACACCAAAGACTCCACAAAGAGACTATTAGAAACAATAAACCAATACAGTAAGGTTGCAGGATACAAAATTAATATACAGAGGTCTACTGCCTTCCTATATGTGAACAATGAAACATCAGAAAACAAACCCCCAAAAATAATTTCTTTTACAGTTGCAACAACAAAAAAATGCCTAGGAATAAACATAACAAAGAATGTAAAGGACCTAAGTAATGAAAACTACAAAGCATTGTTAAGGGAAATCAAAAAGATACAATGAAATGAAAAAATATTCCTTGTTCTTGGATAGGAAGAATAAATATAGTCAAAAGGACTATACTATATTACCTAAAGCGATATACAAATTTAATGCAATTCCTATCAAAATTTCAATGTCATTTTTTAAAGACATGGAACAAAAAGTCACCAGGTTTATATGGAACTATAAAAAACTCTGAATAGCTGAAGTAATCCTAAGGAAAAAGAATGAAGTTGGGGACATTACAATACCTGACTTCAAATTATATTATAGAGCCACGATAATTAAAACAGCGTGTTATTGGCAGAAAAATAGACACTCAGACCAATGGAACAGAATAGAGAGCACAGAAATAAAACCACATATATATGGTCAAATAATCTTTGATAAAGGAGCCAAAAACACACAATGGAGAAAAGAAAGCCTCTTCAATAAATGGTGCTGGGAAAACTGGAGAGCCACATACAAAAGAATGAAACTCGACTACAGTTTGTCTTGTACCAAAATTAATTCAAAATGGATCAAAGACCTAACTATAAGACCTGAAACAGTAAATTACATTGAAGAAAGCATAGGTACTAAACTCATGGACCTTGTATAAAGAGCACTTTATGAATTTGATTCCAAAGGCAAGAGAAGTGAAGGTAAAGATAAATGAATGGGACTACATCAAAGTAAGAAGCTTCTCCACAGCAAAAGAAACTGACAACAAAACAGACAGCCAACTAAATGGGACATGATATTTTCAAACAACAGTTCAGATAAGGGCCTAATATCCAAAATATACAAAGAACTTATAAAACTTAACAACAAACAAGTAAACAATCCAATAGAAAATGGGAAGAGGACACGAACAGACACTTCTCCCAGGAAGAAATACAAATGGCCAACATATGTATGAAAAGATGCTCATCTTCACTAGCTATTAGAGAAATGCAAATAAAACTACAATGAGATACCACCTCACGCCTGTTTGATTAGCTATTATCAACAAGACAGGTAATAACAAGTGTTGGAGAGGCTCTGGAGAAAAAGGAACCCTCATCCACATTTGGTGGGGATATAAAGTAGTACAACCATTATGGAAGAAAGTATGGTGGTTCCCAAATAATTAAGAATAGAATTACCATATGACCCAGCAACCCTTCTACTGTGTATATACCCCTAAAACTCAAAAACATTGGTACGTAAAGACACATGCAGCTCCATGTTCATTGCAGCATTGTTCACAGTGGCCAAGACATGGAAACAACAAAAAAAACCCTCAATAAATGATTGGAAAAAGAAGATGTGATACATATATACTATGTAATACTACTCAGCCATAAGAAATGATGACATTAGATCATTTACAACAGCATGGATGGACCTTAATAACATTATACTGAGTGAAATAAGTAAATCCGAAAAAACTAAGAACTGTATGATTTCATACATAGGTGGGACACAAAATTGAGACTCGTTGACATGTGGTGGCTACCAGGGGGAAGAGAAGGGAGGAGAGAGAGGGGGTGGGGGATGGGAGGGGGCATAAAGAAAAAGCACAGGAGGGTATCAACTGAATAATAAAAAGATCAAAGGGAAATATAGAGTATATGTAAAGGAGTGTGGCAAATGGAATTGCCAGTAGGCAGGTATGAGTTACAAAGGACTTTAAAATTTAGGACAGGAGATTTAAATTTAATGCAGTTAATACCAGGAAACCATTCCAAGTTTTTGAGATTGGCTAGTGTTGTGAAATGGTGTTTATAAGAGATTAGTTGTGCAGGAGTTTTAGGATAGCGTGGTGGAGAGAAAGTTTGAAGACTGAAAAATGCATATTTGGATATGTTACTATGCATAGTTTTCTTTTTAGACATATAGACACTTAGTAATCTTTTATAATGTATTTGCTTAATTAAAAGCTTGAGTTAGAGGGCAATTATTAACAAAAAGCAAAACAACTTTTTGTTGATCCCAGTACTGACTTAAATTATTTTTACTTTAACCTTAATTAATTATGTGCAAACATGAAATTAGCTGGATTTTCATATATATAATTTATATATGATGATGTAATAAAAATTATTAATAAATTAAATGCCAGAATTGAATAAAACTGATCAAATTTAATTTTAAAATATTAAGTTATGTGAAATATTCTTCTGAAACTGAATTGTACTTCCTATACTGTAGGTTTATATTTTTAATTTTAAATTAGTACTTTATTTATTTATTTATTTTTAGTAATACCTCTTTTTCTGTGCATGCACCAATGATAAAAACAACATGCTTTTGTAGCCCTGGTTGGTGGTGCAGTGGTAGAACGTGGCCATGGTCACTGGCTTCATCGGGGCTAGTGCTCCACCCCAAGGGCTCTGGCTGGATACTCAAGGTTGCCGGTTTGAACCCCAGTATAAGGGAATATATAAGAAACAATCAGTGGTACAACTGAGTGGAGCAAGTTAATGCTTCTCTCTCTCTCTTTCTCTCTCTCTCTCTCAAAATAAATAAGTAAATAACATGCTTTTTGAACCTTTAGATGAAAGTATGCAACTTCTGAGACTGCAGTCTACCAGAAACCATTTGCATATTTAATGATTTAATAACATTGACAGATTTTCACTTCTTTGGCATTAAAATATTTGTAAACAGACAAGAAGGAATAAAAGGTAACACTGTCAAATGCAAAGTTTGTCTGTTTAACATGATTATTTTAGAAAAATATAACAAGTCAACAAAAGTCATATTTTTTCCAATTAAACAATTTAAAAACTGTGTCCAAATTAATATTTTAGCTTTATGAACTGAACTATAGGTTTTACTACCATCTCTCAGGAGGTAATTCTGGAGCCATTTTTTTTCTACTTGAACAACTGTAAAACCTTCCCCATGTGTTCTGTAAGGTGATGTGTTTGTGAATAATTTTCATTTGGAAAAGAAAATATTGCATTAGAATGTTTTAAAACAAGACATCCTACCTTCACACTCCAGGATGGGATGGTAGAAATAAGATGGAGACTGTGACAGCAGGCTAATAAATGTCTTTGTTTCTTTTATTTCCTTGTCTATTGTTCATCACATATGTTTCAAAAATAAATCTTAGATTATAGAAGACCAAGTATAGTAAACATAGATCATTTTCTTTCTGAGAATCGTCAGACATTTTAGCTTCCTAAAGGAGTAAGACCAGTAGCAGTAGCACTTTAAAAATAATTAATTAAATTGGGGAAAACTCAATATTAGTTGTGGGTTGAAGTCCATGTGTTGAAGTAGTTTAAAGAAAGATTTGTTAACATTTAAACCTAAGGGAAGGCAGTATTTATTGTTTATGGAAATTTAGAGGACAGATATGATCTGTGCTATCCTTTAATATTAATGTCATGTATTAGAAAAGGTTTTATTTCTATCAACTAGTAGTAACATAATTGATTGCTGAAGGTTGTTATACAAGATAAGATTCTTGTTATCTGCATTTCAGAAAACACTGTCTCCTGTGTTATTCCATAGAGAAGTAGGTAGCAGTTTTAAACCACTGAAGTACACACCCTTGACACTGTGCATTTTAATTGACTGATTTGATTCTTCACCATATAAATTATACAGAAAAGGAACTCAAAAGATGCTCAGGGTTTAGCAAATAATGAGAGAAATTTCATTATCACCGCCGGCCAAATCACAGAAAAAGGTACAAATGTGCTAACACAACATGGCAGGGCCAACCTGCAGAATGACATTGGAAATTGGTAATTTTCAATAAACTCATCCATATCCCCTTTCTTGCATCTAGCTGGGCATGGAAAATTTTATTTTTTCTCCAAATTCTTGTCAACTCATCCAAATTCGCCTTTAGTTAAACAGTAACAGCAATTTCCATGTTCTCTGAAGCCCTATATTAAAATCATGAAATGACAAGTATGATTCTTTAGGAAATTTTCTGCGATTGAATTTTTTTCTGATAGGAGAAGCATCCTTTCTCTCTCTCTCTCTCTCCCTCTTCCCTCTCCTCTCTCTCTCTTTCTCTCTTCTTCTCTCTGCCCCCCTCCTTGTGCTCTCTGATTTTTTCCTTCCTTCCTTCCTTCCTTCCTTCCTTCCTTCCTTCCTTCCTTCCTTCCTTCCTTCCTTCCTTCCTTCCTTCCTTCCTTCCTTCCTTCCTTCCCTCTCCCTCCCTCCTTCCCTCCCTCCCCCACTCCTTTTCTTTCTATTTTACAATTCAAAGTTTAATTAGAGATAATTTTAGTCAACTTTTTAATCTGAGGCCCAGATAGCTTTAACAGTGCCAGAGCCAGAACCTGATCCTGGATTTTTCTGAAATAGGTGTTTCTGTACCACACATATTATACCTCCTTATAATATAAGCTCTAGTAAGAGAACAGACAAATGCTATAAGCCTTGGCCCATATATACTAAGCATTTGCTGTGTATAAGGTGCTATAATCAGTGTTGTGGAGGGAACCAAGTTCAATGAGACAAAGGTTATTTCTTGATGTAGTTTGCATTCTACCAGGGGAAATAAGTCATGTATGCATGCTAATCGCCTTAAGAGTTTCATTTTTTTGTTCTAAATCCTAGGTAAAAAGGAATTAAGTCTAAGGTCATCTTTTACTTTATTCTTCTTTCTTGTTATTGCATATTTCTTTAATTAGAAGTTTATCTTTGAGGCCCAGGCAGGGACCATGGGCCAGCATAGTAGGATTAGCCGCCTCCGCCTTACTTCCTGGTCACACGTAATTCACAAGCACCCCAAAGTTGGAAAACATCCCTCTTCCTCTTTGCTTACAAAACATAGCATTTTAAAAAAGAATCCTACTCATGAAATCTAAAAAAGAGAGAGAGAGAAAACATAGAAGCATAAAAACAAAGAACAGTTTATACTGACCAAGTTTCTTGTGCTAATGTTTCTGAAAGTGCAGCCAGTGGTTCATTGGATCAGGGCAGATCCGTGCCTCCCTTCTCTGTACTCCAAAACCTTGGAAAGGCACCTAGAGAATTTCCTACTCCTCTTCCCTCTTTGTGCCAATTTTGGTTAGGGGAAGATTGGAACAGAATTTCTAGTCTACTCTAGAAAACATATACAGCTAGTGCTCGACTTACGACCATGATTGGTTCCGCCAGACTGGTCGTAATACGATTTGGTCATAAGTTGAGTAGGCTATATGTACAATACTGTGAAATGATGTCATAAAAATCTTTAAGTCATATTTTATCATAATTTTCTTTCATTATTGTTATATATCATAATTTTCTTTGTTCATTTTATGCCATTTGTATCATCTCTACACCATTTTGTTTCTTATTTTTACATTCGTCAGGTTTAAGTAAAACACTGCATTACCAGTACAACTGGTTTAATATTTGCAAAGACAGTTTCCTTTTGGTAGACATCTTGAGAGGGGTTTATGAAAAATATCCAAGACACAAAACACAAATTGCTGTACTGAGTCTGGGATAACAATTAAAATGGTGCATGCAGAGATGGTAGTGATGCTGGAAGCTGGTCCGCACTGTCATATGCCCAGCGGGCAACGCTTGCGCTGCCAGATACGGAGCAGTGGTGGCTAGTGATTGTGGTTGTAAAGTCGAATGATCGTAAGTTGCATAGGTCATTAGTCGATCAGTATTTGTATAATATAAAGCTGCATTAACTTTGTAAGATAGAACACAATCGTTACCTTTCTCTGGGTAGTTCCAATGACACAAATAACACTCTTAGGTATTTGTTTATTCCTTCAGTGAGACCCTGCTCCTCCAGTGTTCACAGTAGCAAAGGCTACTTCTTCACAAAGAGTTATGTGAAATTTAAGAGCTGTTCAGAGAAGAGCAGAATTACCTTGTGGGAGATGATGAGGGTAGATAAATAATAACAATGACTACAGTAATGATTATAACAGCAATACTAATATCAGCTACTGCTTACTCTCTTTGCTTATAGCAGAAAGTAATGTAATATCTTTTTATGTGTTTTATTTAATGCTTATAACACTTACATGGAAGTATACTAGTATTATTTCCATTTTACAAATAGATGCTAAGTCAGTGGTTCTCAAACTTTTTGAAGTCGGAGTGCGTTTAAAATCCTACAAATAATTGTAGGCACACTATGTACAAATTTCTGAGAAATATGTTATAACAATTAAGTCAAATATTAAAGAAAAAATATAAAGTCCAAGTGTGCTTTTATGGTAATTAAATGAAATAAGTACAACAAAAAAAATTTATTCTGACATTAAAAAACACTTATATACTTATATGTTACATTTTTTGTTATCCTCTTTAGAATTCCTAAAAAAGAGGGGTTAAAAAATAAAAAAATGACAAAAAGTTATCTTTTTATATATATAGATACATTTTTAGTAAGATTTAGTAAATTCAGCAGGTCCCAGCGTGAATATGTTAAGTTTTTTCATTCTTGTGTTTATGAGAAACATGAGCCTGATGTGTCCTAGCGATTTCTTCAATGTTTGGGCATATATTTGAAAGGCAAACTCTCATTTCCTCATCAATACATTGAAGCATTTCTCTATTTTTACTCTTGTGTTGAGGGTAGAAAATCCTAATTCACATAAATAGTATGTTGAAAATTGTAGTAAAATGTTCAAAGCTTTTTTAGATATAGCCACATATTGTCCACTTATAGAAATCCAAAAGGCTTCAAGAAACAATTCCTTATGTTTAATCATCAATCCCCAAACCCCACCATACATAACATCTTAACTTTACACCATTCAAAGGATAGAAGAAACTTGCCTCCAGTCTTTCCCGGGAACATGGGGGGCAGTATAAACAATCCAGCACCACAATTGAACAGCCTTTTACAACCTAATCAGGCAAGTGAGGTGGGGAGTTGGGCAGACTGTCAGCTTACAGCCAATTCCCCACACCTCTGTCCCCCCAAAATCTAAACTCAAAAAACCCTGTTGGTTTTTTGGTCCCCAACAGGCACATATTTCTCTGGAATACCATAGGGCGCGCCTGGAAATCTTCTAGGGTGCACCAGTGCTCCCTGGCGCACATGTTGAGAACCACTGTGCTAAGTTAATTTGTCTGAGGTCCGTAAGTATAATAATAGGTGTTTGATTTCAGTGCAGATCTCTGACCTCAAGCCAATACTTCCATACTTGTTCCACTATTAACAATGCCTCTCTTGAAAACAGCAGCATTCTAAATTTATTAATGGGTCGAGTGAGGCAACTGATGCTCTCTCTGCCTTGCTTTCTCAGTGCACTTACGGACATCTGTGCACACTATTACAACAGTTTGCTTCCTTTTAGAAGGAAGAACAGGACAAAATACATAAGTCTTCATTCTAGTTTATTCTGTCTTTAAGCACATTTTTTTCTACAGTACTCAATGAGGAGGAAACCCAAAAATACATACTTAAGACTTGCTTTTAGAAATTTTCTTCTTTTTGTTGCAAGAAAGCAACCCAACGGAGGATAGACAGATAACTTTATTAGAGGAAAAGAGAATTTATTAAAAAGCTGCTGGAGCACACGGGGCTAGTAGCTCCAAAGACAGGTGCTCCCAGACGTTAGATTTCTTACATCTTATATACATACCCTTTACAGACACAGGGACATGCAAGGGGCTCGTGATCCCTTTGTCTAGAGGTCCATGTCAATCACTCGATTTCAGGATGGGAGGAGGTTTAGGTGAGGTCAGAAAATAAGGGTTGGAAATCACCCATTAAGATCTTAAAAACTTTTAAGAAAAGGAGAGAAGAAGGGGTTTTTCAGATAATCTCCTGTGGGCTCCCTTTCCCCTGCATTCCTCCTTGCTTCTTCCTCAGTGGAGGAGGGATGAGTGGGGGGTATGACTTCTTCTGTCTTTCTTTAAAACTTTCTAGTATGAAAACCTCTCCATTAGCAAAATAATAGCTGTTCCAAAGCAGGAAGATAATTTGCAATTTCACTGACCACTTTTAGCTGGTGTTGCCTAGCCCTCATTGTAAAACACACGCAAGCATAAAAATTTTTTTACAAACTTATTTGGCCAACGTTCTACCCCTTTTGCTTGCTTTGCTATCTATACCACAGGCATTCCAATGCAAGGAATGAGGTACAGTAGACAAATAAACTACAATAACAGTACAAGTCATACAATTTCAACAATTACAAAGGTGCCCTTTACAAAATTTCTCTTAGTGCTTTGCCTAAAACATAAAAGGTCCTTGAAGCTTCTTTCCACCAAGAAGAAAAGCTTCTTGGTTCAGGGCGGCTTCCTTCCTTATTTTCACTGTTAGTTTGTAAGTTTTATTTTATAGAAAATTTGTTATAAAGAAATTCTTTTCTGTATAGTATAAATGGTGATTTTTTATCATATGCAAATTATACTTTAATTTTAAAAACTAGAATAGAAGCTAATTTTAGATAATGATAAGCGTTGTTAAGAGAATAAAACAGGAAAATGAGATAGAGCAAAGAAAATGGTTTTTTTTAAACTTGAGTGATTTTCTCATATTTGATTTTGAGCATTTTTAATAGCTTGTTTATTTCAAGAAAAATTGCAGTTACCGTATTTGAAGCTTAAATATACAATATAGAAAAGGAAATCCCAGTTTTAATTCCTTCCCAGCACATCTCTGCTTTCAGAATTAGGGATGCGTTATCCTCAGAACATGCCTGGTCTTGGTAAGGAGAACCATAACAACTTATTTCCTTGTTACATCTCAAGATTGATGCTAGTGGTGTATGTTTATGTTTCGAGGGGTGGTAAGGCTCACACACTTGAAGAAATCTTTTCATTAAGACTAGAGTCTGGGCTTAGCAAATCCTTGGAGAGATCTGCTTTCATTCTTGTAGGTTAGCGCAAGGACTCCAGTCCATTTTTCTTTTCTTATTTTCAAAGAGAACCTTTTTAGAGGGGAAGAGAGGCAGCAGCTTCCTTTCCCTTTATAAGCAAAGAAATTTCCTCTTCATCTTCTCCTCTCCCTCTTTCTCCTCCCCTTTCTCCCCCTCCTACTTCTCTTCTCTTTCTTCTTGTCCTTAAATCTGTCTTTACAGTAGGAGGGATAGGGCTTTCCTTTTCTGATCTGTGACCTATCCCTTGGACTGGACTGGAGCTGAAATGAGGGTTGGCATGGGTATTTTTAAGGTAGTCTTGGTGGCATTACACATCCAGTGACAACAGGAGATGAACCCTTTTAATTTTTGTGAGTTAATTCAGCCATTATAACATTAAGGGAAAGAATAGACAGTGATACTTTCTCTATTTGGAGTTGTGATATCTGACAAACTCAAATTTTCTGAACTCAGCCAAATCTAGAAAGGCAAAAACTTCTGAGATACCAAAATGCAAGTTACAGAATCCTTGTCTCCCGTGCACTTTACAGAGTTCACTAAGCCCTCACTCAGTCTTGTATGTGTTTGGTTGTCTGGTTTCTCAACTCATAGCAGATTAACTATAATATATTAAAATGTGGTGAGAAGAATTGTCTCTAATAACAGCAGCATAATGGTGGAAAGCCTGATGTCAATGGAGCTCTAAAAAAGAAGATCTAAAATGTAGAAGACAGGAACTTTAATGGTATGACATTAAAATATGTACTTTTTATAGATATAATATATAAGGTGCTGGGCAAGTACTAGATAATTCACGTTAGTTCTCTTCTATTTTTTCTCTACAAAACATTACTGTATCACATTGCAGTACAAAAATTAGTGTTCATAATATCACCTTGAGTTTTGAGAAAAGTTTTATGATCAGGGTGCTCTATATAAAATAAAAGAGCAGTGTATGTGTATATGATAAGCTAATTTTAGCCAAAATGTTAAAATTGACACATATTTTGGTATTTAAAGATATGAACTTAAGTACTTCATAAAATTGAGACATGTTGGACAGTAATAATAGCTACTTCTATTAAAGGCTATTTTAAGCACTTGACATGCACTGGTGTGCTGCAGGAAGTTCTAAAACATGCAATACTTGACTGTTTAGTCAAGGGCACTGACCTTTTTTCTTTTAGATTGTCAAATAAAAAGTGGCAACAGTCAACTCAACAATAGCTGTCTGGTGTGAATGAATCAAAATTATACATTTTTTTTGTCAGGTCGGCAAAAATATATTAAAAACAGAGTTCCTTCAGGACAGGAATCTGTGTGACTAACAGATGAAATTTTTGGCCATTCCTTCTGTGTAAACAGATGCTTTGTAAACTTTATGGATTTAATTGTTAATTAAATCCTTTGAAAATTATATTGGCATTATGTCCTTGTAATTTATTTTTTAACAGGCTAGGGATGAGATATGCATGAGATTCAGAACAATTATACAGACTAAAATGGACGGTCAGCTCAAGTTAAGTATGAGACAATATCTCTTATCTTTGGGTCATAAGTTGCTATTCTTTAGGAAAGTTTAAATATTTCTATTTTTAAAAGCCTTAAAACAAGACTTAATCAGATTTATTTTTCCCAATGGACCTGTAGTGAATTGCCTTACCATTTTTTTAATTTAAATTTTATTACTTTTTTCTAAAAAATTACTGATTGTTTTTAGAGAGAAGAAGGTCAAGAGAAAGACAGAAACATCTATCTGTTCCTGTATGTGCCCTAACCAGGGATCAAACCAGCAACCTCTGTGTATCAGGATAATGATCTAACCAACCAAACTGTCCGGCCAGGGCAAGCATTTTATTTTTTAATTATAGTTTTGTATTGAATATTGTATGGAATTAAGTATTATTTTGTATTAGTTGCAGGTGTACAGAATAGTGGTGGACAATCATATACTTTACAAAGTGTTCCTCCCAGTATTTCCAGTACCGATCTGGCACCATACATAGTTCTTAATTCTGATTTAAAACAGGCAATTCAGAACAATGTTGGTTCATAGTTAGATGTCTGATGATCTTATCTTTATATGTAAACACATTTATAGTTACTACAATCTTACCTTTATTGAAATCTGAATTTGTTAATTTTGCATCATGTCAGCAGTTCAAATTATTATAACAATAAAGTACAGTCCCTAAAAATATGACAAAAGGAGGCTAGAGCTAATTTTAATTTAGACTTTTTAGATTTCATAACCTACTTATTTTTATATGTGTTCAGGGAATCCTTTAAAGGAGTGGCAGGTGGTCCAATAGATCATTTTTAAATCAGCTTGCAATTTATGCAGCAATTGTCTATGCAGATGACATAAAAACATTAAGTCCCCAGGTTACTTTACAAAAGCCTATTATGTAAATGAAGTGGTCAGAGATATATGCATCTAAAATTTTGACTTCAAGAAGTGTGAGTGGTCATGGCATAATGATAATGCTAGATGTTTCTTGGATCTAGGACTAGACTAATATTTTATACCAATGAAAATTGTCTGAGGAATAGTCCCAACTATCTGCACTTTATCTTTATCTGTCTTATTAATTCTCGTGCTTCTAGTCTTTAGCTTTTAAGAGACCAGCCATCATAGACATTTAGAATTCAGTCGAGTTCAGACAGATCTAGGTTTAAATCCTTAGATCTGTCCTAAATCTCAGGTCTTGATCATGTATCCCTGGAAAGGTTTCTTAATCTCCCTTAGTATCATTTTTCTCATTTATAAAACAGAGATAATAACAGTACCTATTTCATAGGATTGTCAAAAGATGAAATGGAATAACTCACTGGAATTGTGCTTAGAATATACTAAGTTCGTAATAATGTCACCATTATAGTGCCCTGAGTCCTTCGCTGTAGTATCCTGCCAAATCTTTTCAACTTTACAAATTGCAAAATGATCTTAAACTACCTTTTGTGTCCTGCCAAATAAAATTATTCATTTTTTCAATATAGCTGATAGAATTCAAATAGATCTTAGAAGGAAAGCAATTTAATTATATTAATATTTACTGAGATGTGAGTCACTGGTAGCCATAAGCATTTCAAGAATTATTAGTCTTTTAGAGATTTATTTTCTTCAATCTAATCTCTAATTGTTGAAGATGTAGGCAAGGAAATAAATTAAGGTAAAGGTTACAGATAACAGAGAAAAGATACTTTTTGGCACATAGCGTTCAGGTTGATTGCCATTGCTCTGAGGCTTATCTTGGCTTCAGCAATGAGAAGTCTTATACTTCTGTTAAAGTTTTTTTCTTTCCTCTTCTTCTAAAACATACATTTTCCAAAAATTATTAACTCTTTAGTAGAGACAGTAAGTCCCGCATTAGTAAATGAGGATTAGGAAAGTGATAAGATGGGTTGAGGGTTGAGAGAGTAGGAAATTAGTTGGTAGCTAATCTTATGACTATTCACAAGGCTAGAGAAATAAATACATTAATTCACTGAGTACTGGGTTTGGACATATAGGTAGATATGTAGCAGTTCCTTTAGCTAATTCTCTAAGTAGTAAATAGTCCATTTTAGGAGAAACACATCCGTTATTTGGAGATGGGCTTTGCTTTCTTAACAGTGGAAAGCACTATGGGAATTAGTCTTCACTGTTCAGTTTAAATGAAAAGAAGGTTCAGGTTATGGCTGAGTTTTCTTACATAGACAATTTAATTGGCAATCAGGGAAATGGGCAGAGCTCTGACTTCTACTTTTGTTAGTAGAGGTTTTGGAAGAAAAAGTAATGAGAAGAAAAAGGAGCTGGGTGATACATTGCCACAGGTCCTCATTTTAGTAAAGTGTTAGCAACACTGCAGTCGCCATGATACTTGCCCTGAGACACAGCTTAAGGTGCCAGGCATGTTTCTCAGATGCTTAATGGAAATTTTGACTATTGCAGACAGAATTTTACACAGTGGAGCCAAGACATACTAAATATATATAATGGGGTAGAGTAGAATGGCATTTTCTGGGTACAGAAAGCTTTTACAACTGTTATTTCACTCATTCTTTTTTTTTTTCTTTAAGTGAGAGGAGGGGAGATAGAGAGACAGACTCCCACATGTGCCCCAACCAGGATCCACCTGGCAACCTTCTTTTGGGGTCGAAGCTTTGCCGATCTGGGGCTAGGCTCACAACTGAGCTATTTTCAGTGCCTGAGGTGGAGGCTCCACGGAGCCATCCTCAGTGCATGGGCCCAACACGCTTGAATCAATTGAGTCATGGCTGCAGGAAGGAAAGAGAGAGAAAGGGAGGGGGAGGGAAGAAGAAGCAGATGGTCACTTCTCCTGTGTGCCCTGACTGGGAATCAAACCAGGGACTTCCACATGTCTAGTCAACTCTACCACTGAACCAACCAGCCAGGACTTCACTAGTTCTTCAAAACTAATCATTGAAATTCAAATGGATTGTTTTACCTCTAAATTACAGACATGAAAAATTAGATTATTAAAAGTCACATAGTTTCTTAGTAGCAGAATAAAGGAAAAAAAAAGAGGTCTTTGTTTTCTGTTTTTTTCTATTGCCATATTTCTTTTGTAAAAAGACAATAAAAGAAAGCAATGCCAGATTTCAGTGGTGACTTTTACCAAACATTTAAACAAACATTAATACCAGCTCTCACAAGCTTATTCTACAATTCACATAGAAATACAAGGGACCCAAAGAGCCAAAACACTCAAACACTCTTGAAATGTGAAGGGCTCATTTTTTGATTTAAAAATTTATTGCAAAGCTCTAATAATCAAGATAGTATAGTTCTGGCTAAAGGAGAGATATATAAACCCAATGGAATAAATTTGAGAATCCAAAAATAACCCTAAAACATTTATGGTCAGTTGTTCTTTACACAGGTGCTGAGATAATTCAATAGGTAAAGAATAGTCTTGTTTTCAACAAATAATGTTGGAACAGCTGGAGAATGAGTTTGGACCCCCCTCAACTCACCCTATATAAACAAATTAACTCAAAATGGATCATGGACCTAAATATAAGAGCTAAAACAACAAAGCTCTTAAAGAAAACATGATATATGATTTCATTTATGTGAAATGTCTAGAAGAGACAAATCTATGGAGACAAAAAATAGATTAGAGTTACCAAGGGCTGAGGAAGGCGGGGAGAGGGGCAGGGATTTGCTGCTAATAAGTATGAGGGGGGGGGTTGGTGGGGGAGAAATATTCTAAAGTTAGTTTGAAGTGATGATTGTACAACTCTGTAAAATTCACTGTGAAAGCTACTGAATTCTATACTTTAAATGAGTGAATTTATATGTATTTTAATAAAACTTAAAAATAAAGACAGTGGAGTCTCCTTACCTGTATATCATGTCCTTTTGACTATGACTTTCTTTCCTAAATTTTGTCCTGCACTATACCTAGTTGATTACTACTTCTGGTTTTATTAAAATTGTCAGATAGATTTGGTTTATATCATGTAGTTCTTAAGAGAGTCTTAAATGGAGGCCACTATTTTCTTTGGAATATTATATTATTATTGAAAACATGACTGCATATATTTGACCAAAGTTTTAAAATGGAGTTTTGGAGCTGATGGGAGTGATAATTTATATTTTGTGGCCCATGTTTTTCTACTTTATTTTTCAGAATGCACTCAATCAAAAAAATTTCCCATAATAGCTATTTACTGGCTTGCAAATACAACAGCTAAAACCATGAACCACTAATTGCTACTTTATTTGAACCTCTGTAATGTTTCCTTTTCTAGAATTTATTTGACTTAGCATATGTGGGCTTGTATAGACTTAAATATAATATGCATATTTACATATTATATATATTATATATGTCCTAAGTCTGTAAATTATTATCTCTAGAAGACAAAACTTATTTTCTTAAGTGAGGAGCTGAGAGGCAGAGGGACAGACTCCCGCATGCACCCCAAACAGGATCCACTCGGCAAGCCCCCTACCGGGGATGCTCTGTCCATCTGGCCCATTGCTCTGTTGCTTGGCAACCGAGCTATTTTCGTGCCTGAGGTGAGGCTATGGAGCCATCCTCAGCACCCAGAACCAACTTGCTCCAACTAAGCCATGGCTGCAGGAGGGGAAGAGAGAGATAGAGAGAGAGAAGGGAGAGGGGGAGGGGTAGAGAAACAGATGGTTGCTTCTCCTGTGTTCCCTGACCAAGAATCAAACCCAGAACATCCACATGCCAGGCAATGATCTACCACTGAGCCAACCAGCCAGGCTCTAGAAGACAAAACTTTTTAAAGTTTTTTAAAGACCTAACAAACACAGTTCCCTACATATATAAGCTAATCAGTAAGTGTTTCAGATGGATAGTTTATGTGCCAGTCTCTACGCCAGGAAAGAGGAGTATTAATCCCTGTGAGTGGTCTTTATTGATAACTCAGAGAGTTATAGAATGGATTAAGATAAAGGATGCGCTGTACCTTCTTACAAGGTTCATCATTTAGTAGTTAGCTTTTGTCCAGAAAATGGTAGGTCTTTGTAAAATACATTTGCCCTAGAAGACTTTGACTTCCTGGAATTCTAAATAAAGTTCAAAATATCATTTTTCCTCCTATAAATTATTAAAAGCAGAAAAAAATGTAGAAAATACTTGATATTGTACAAGTATCTTTTTTATTTTTATTTTATTTATTTATTTTTTTACAGAGACAGAGAGAGTCAGAGAGAGGGACAGATGGGGACAGACAGAGAGGAATGGAGAAAGATGAGAAGCATCAATGATCAGGTTTTTTGTTTTGTTTTTTCTAGTAATCGTTTATTATTTTTTTTTACAGAGACAGAGAGAGAGAGAGAGAGTCAGATAGAGGGATAGATAGGGACAGACAGACAGGAACGGAGAGAGATGAGAAGCATCAATCCTCATTTTTTTGTTTTGTTTTGTTTTGTTTTTTCTAGTCATAGTTTATTATTTTTTTTTTACAGAGAGAGAGAGAGTCAAATAGAGGGATAGATAGGGACAGACAGACAGGAACAGAGAGAGATGAGAAGCATCAATCCTCAGTTTTTTGTTGCAACGCCTTAGTTGTTCATTGATTGCTTTCTCATATGTGCCATGACCGTGGGCCTTCAGCAGACTAACTCCTTGCTTGAGCCAGTGACCTTGGGTCCAAGCTAGTGAGCTTTTTGCTCAAGCCAGATGAGCCTGCGCTCAAGCTGGCAACTTCGGGGTCTCGAACCTGGGTCCTTCTGCATCTCAGTCCAGTGCTCTATTCACTGTGCCACTGCCTGGTCAGGCTGTTCAAGTATCTTATATGTGCAAGGTATAATATGGTAATAAGGTAGAATTTTCAATAAACAGGCAAACATGTAAACAAGCATCTTTCATAGGAGGCCCTTGGCAGATAACACACTTTTATTCTACTAATAGTAATATTTTAAAAGCATTTTTTAGATTTTCTTTTGGAATTGCTGTCAAAACCAGCATACAAATTGCATGAGCAAACATTCTTAGTAGTTTTTAATCATTTCTGGTTTATAACAAAAATTATATTACTCAGGTTAGTCAACCACTTTTTTCTAGGCTTAGCTGAGCATCACTTACCTAGCTTCCAAAATTATATCCACACTTGCAACAGGATGCCATTCTACCATCAACAGTTTTTCTTTTTTCTTTTCTTTTTTTTTTTTTACAGAGACAGAGAGTGAGTCAGAGAAAGGGATAGATAGGGACAGACAGACAGGAACGGAGAGAGATGAGAAGCATCAATCATTAGTTTTTCATTACACGTTGCAACACTTTAGTTGTTTATTGATTGCTTTCTCATATGTGCCTTGACCGCGGGCCTTCAGCAGACTGAGTAACCCCTTGCTGGGGCCAGCGACCTTGGGTCCAAGCTGGTGAGCTTTTGCTCTACCCAGATGGGACCGTGCTCAAGCTGGCAACCTTGGGGTCTCGAACCTGGGTCCTCTGCATCCCAGTCCAATGCTCTATCCATTGTGCCATCGCCTGGTCAGGCTATTTTTTTTTTAATTTTTAATTTTTTTTTTTGTATTTTTCTGAAGTTGGAAACGGGGAGGCAGTCAGACAGACTCTCGCATGTGCCTGACCGGGATCCACCCGGCATGCCCACTAGGGGGCGATGCTCTGCCCATCTGGGGCGTTGCTCTGTTGCAACCAGAAGCATTCTAGCGCCTGAGGCAGAGGCCATAGAGCCATCCTCAGCGCCCGGCCAAACTTTGCTCCAATGGAGCCTTGGCTGCGGGAGGGGAAGAGAGAGACAGAGAGGAAGGAGAGGGGGAGGGGTGGAGAAGCAGATGGGGGCTTCTCCTGTGTGTCCTGGCCGGGAATTGAACCTGGGACTCCTGCATGCCAGGCTGACACTCTACCACTGAGCCAACCGGCCAGGGCCATCAACAGTTTTTAAAAATGGGTTTTAAGCTTTGCTATATAACAGATGTGTGTCTCAGCTCACTGCCAAGCACATCGTGAGCATTCAATTAAATGTTGCTTGAATGAGAGAGGGAATGAATGGAATTAATGAATGAAGGAACAGGTTATCATGTTTTTTTGCTTTGTACTCCTTTAACATATAACAATATCTATATATTTCTCAAAAATCAATTATTTTATATTCATAGTATAAGTTACTGATTCTATGCTTGCTATTTGAACACTTAATCTTTTCTGTTCATGAAATGGCTTTTGACCTATTTATATTGGTATATGTTCTATTCATTTATATACCTCTGCCTAATCATGAAAATAAAATCTAATTAATAATGTAAAGGAAACTTGTTTCAGATTTCTCACCAGCTTTCCATGCCTTTCCTGTTATGACTTGTTGAGCTCTGTTATGTGTTCAGCCCATTTCTAAATATCTGTATAATAAACATCATTGGGCTTACAGATTTGAATACATTTAGCTAGTTTAATCAGCACCCATATCCTTTAATGTTTTGTCATAGTTTCCAGTAGTCTTATTTCAGTGGCTTCTGTTCTGGTAATTAGATTAGAAATGACCTTCACAGAGACAGTTAGAAGATACTGCTGAAACTCTAACTTTCTAGAGTCATTTATCATATTCCCCATCCCATTTAATAAATTGATGGCATTTCTTATTTTAAGAAGTGTTTACTTCTTACAGTGCTTTTCAAAACGTTATTTTTTGCTTAGCTTATTCTTCTGCTAGCCTCCTAAAAAATAGGGGCATTTGCTGAAATAAAGGAAAATACAGTGCATTTTCAAAATTTTCTAGGGCTCTCCCTTTACAGACTCAGATTTTAATTAACACTTCACTGTTCTTTGTACTACTGAAATTTACCAAGGGCATCTGGAATGAAACATCACCTCTTTATAAAGCCTCCATTGATGGGCTCAGCTTAAATGATCTGTCTTTTGGGTCCCCAGAGCTCTCTTAGCTTTGTTTTGCTGTGTATTGCACTTATGTGTATGCAGGTCTCAGTTGTCCTAAATAATAAAACATTAACAATAACTGCTATTGATTAAGCATTCTCTTTGAGCCTGACACTTTATATATAAAATCCTATTTATTTCTTAAAATTACCTTGTGGTGAAAGTGTTATAATTACCTTCATTTTATCTCATACATGTGTGCATATGATTATATATATATGGTATATGTTTTATACACACACATATAATGTCATGATATTTATAAAAATTATTAGGCTGTAATGAAAAGTCAAGTAAATTACTCTGTACAAAATACCCTTGGGCCTTATACTTTCTGCTAAGAACTTTTTTTCCTGGCATCTAATGCTTTTGTAGAGATATTTGAAACTAGCCTGGTTTTGTTCCATTGAAAGGACCTGCTTTATTACTACTTGAGTACCTGAAGAATTTTTTACTTAATGTTGAAGTTCAATAACATTTTCCCTGGATACATTGTGAGCCATTTCTATGTAAAGATTAAATCCTCCTCTTACTTCACCAAAAGTTTCCTGTATTATATTTTTGAATAGTTTTCTATTTCATTGTGTAGTTCTCTATTTCAGGAAAACAGAAAATTATTAGGGGCCCTGGCCAGTTGGCTCAGTGGTAGAGCATCGGCCCAGCGTGTGGAAGTTCCGGGTTCAATTCCCAGCCAGGGCACACAGGAGAAGCACCCATCTGCTTCTCTACCCTTCCCCCTTTCATCTCTCTCTATCCTTCTCTTCCCCTTCGGCAGCCAAGGCTCCATTGGAGTTAAGTTGACCCAGGCGCTGAGGATGGCTCCATGGCCTCTGTCTCAGGTGCTGGAATGGCTCTGGTTGCAGTGGAGCAGCGGCCCAGATGGGCAGAGCATCACCCTCTAGTGGGCTTGCCAGGTGGATCCCGGTTGGTTGCATGTGGGAGCCTGTGTCTCTGCCTCCCAGCATTTCACTTCAGGAAAAAAAAAAAAAAGATAATTATTAGGTGCTGAAAAGGTATTAGAAAATATAAGGAGCTGGCCCTGGCCGGTTGGCTCAGCAGTAGAGCGTCGGCCTGGTGTGCGAGGGACCCGGGTTCGGTTCCCGGCCAGGGCACATAGGAGAGGCGCCCATTTGCTTCTCCACCCCCCCTCCTTCCTCTCTGTCTCTCTCTTCCCCTCCCGCAGCCGAGGCTCCACTGGAGCAAAGATGGCCCGGGCGCTGGGGATGGCTTCTTGGCCTCTGCCCCAGGCGCTGGAGTGGCTCTGGTCACAGCACAGCGATGCCCCGGAGGGGCAGAGCATCGCCCCCTGGTGGGTATGCTGGGGGAGATCCCGGTCGGGCATATGCGGGAGTCTGACTGTCTCTCCCCGCTTCCAGCTTCAGAAAAATACAATATATATTTGTATTTATGGAGCAGACATAAATGGAGCAGACATCTACCTGCAAAAAAATGAAACTAGACCACCAACTTACACCATTCACAAAAATAAACTCAAAATGGATAAAAGACTTAAATGTAAGCCATGAAACCATAAGCATCTTAGAAGAAAACATAGGCAGTAAGCTCTCCGACATCTATCACAGCAATATATTTGCCGATTTATCTCCACTGGCAAGTGAAATAAAAGACAGGATAAACAAATAGGACTATATCAAACTAAAAAGCTTTTGCACAGCTAAAGACAATAAGAACAGAATAAAAAGACAAACTACACAATGGGAGAACATATTTGACAATACGTCTGATAAGGGGTTAATAACCAAAATTTATAAAGAACTTGTAAAACTCAACACCAGAAAGACAAACAATCCAATCAAAAATGGGCAAAAGAAATGAATAGACACTTCTCCAAAGAGGACATACAGATGGCCAACAGGCATATGAAAAAATGCTCAACGTCACTAATCATTAGAGAAATGCAAATTAAAACCACAATGAGATACCACCTCACACCAGTCAGAATGTCGCTCATCAACAAAACAACACAGAATAAGTGCTGGCAATGATGTGGAGAAAAGGGAACCCTCCTGCACTGCCGGTGGGAATGCATACTGGTGCAGCCACTGTGGAAAACAGTATGGAGATTCCTCAAAAAACTGAAAATTGAACTGCCTTTTGACCCAGCTATCCCACTTTTAGGAATATACCCCAAGAACACCATAGCACTGTTTGAAAAGGAGAAATGCACCCCCATGTTTATGGCAGCATTGTTCACAATAGCAAAGATCTGGAAACAGCCCAAGTGTCTGTCAGTGGACAAGTGGATTAAAGAGCTTTGGTACATATATACTATGGAATACTACTCAGCCATAAGAAACAATGACATAGGACAACAACATTTACAACAACATGGATGGACCTTGATAACATTATACTTTGTGAAATCAGTAAATCAGAAAAAATTAAGAACTATATGATTCCATACCTAGGTGGGACATAAATATGAGATTCAGAGACATGGACAAGAGGGTGGTGATTATGGGGCACAGGTGAGGGGGGGAGGGGAGGGGCACAAAGAAAACCAGATAGAAGGTGTCAGAAGACAATTTGACTTTGGGTGATGGGTATACAACATAATCAAATGTCAAAATAACCTGGAGATGTTTTCCCTGAACATATGTACCCTGATTTATCAATGTCACCCCATTAAAATTAATAATAAAAAAATGGACCATAGGCCCTGGCCAGTTGGCTCAGTGATAGAGCGTCGGCCTGGCATGCAGAAGTCCTGGGTTCAATTCCGGCCAGGGCACACAGGAGAGGTGCCCATCTGCTTCTCCACCCCTTCCCCTCTCCTTCCTCTCTGTCTCTCTTCCCCTCTCGCAGCCAAGACTCCATTGGAGCAAAGTTGGCCCTGGGCGCTGAGGATGGCTCCATGGCCTCACCTCAGGCACTAGAATGGCTCTGGTTGCAACAGAGCGACACCCCAGATGGGCAGAGCATCGCCCCCTGGTGGGCGTGCTGGGTGGATCCTGGTCGGGTGCGTGTGGGAGTCTGTCTGCCTGCCTCCCCATTTCCCACTTCAGAAAAATACATAAAAGAAAAAAAAATGGACCATAAAGAAAAAGAAAATAAAAGGAGCAAAGAGTTAGGACAGGTGTCATGTATGGAGTTCAAGGAAATTATTGTTGAAGAAGTCAGAATGTCCCAGGAGTCCATCCTTAATGTGCATACAGCTGTCTTTGCAACAATGCAAACAGTGAGCACTACTTCCTTTAACTGGTTTTAAAAATTAGTATATAAAAATCATTTCGTGAAGATGTACTTTGGACTAAATTCTGTGAAGACATTAATACTCTAATTCAAAATCTAAAAGTTTTTTCTACCAAACATTTACTTGAAATAGTTTTAAGCCTTCAGGACAATTGGAAACTAGCAAAATGGATTTTTAATATCTAGATGTGGATGTATCCTCCCTCCCTCCCTCCCTCCTTCCTTCCTTCCTTCCTTCCTTCCTTCCTTCCTTCCTTCCTTCCTTCCTTCCTTCCTTCCTTCCTTCCATTTGCCTGCCTTTTTGCCTTACTGCCTTCCTTTCTTTTTGCAAGAGAGAGAAAGAGAGAGACAGGCAGACAGACAGGAAGGGAAAGATATGAGAAGTATCAACTCATAGTTGCAGCACCTTAGTTGTTTATTGATTGCTTTCTTATATGTGTCTTGACCAAGGGGCACCAGTCGAGCCGTTGACTCCTTGCTCAAGCCAGCAACTTTGAGCTCAAGCCAGCAACCATGGAGTCATTATTATCCCCCGCTCAGGACAGCAATCCTGTGCTCAAGCTGATGTGCCTGTGCTCAAGCTGAATGAGCCTATGCTCAAGCCAGTGACCTTGAGGTTTTGAACCTGGGTACTCAGCATCCCGGGCTGATGCTCTGTCCACTCCTCAACCACCTGGTCAGGTGATTCTTTTTTCTTAAAATTGATTTTAGAAAGAGAGAGAGAGAGACATTGACTTGTTACTCCACCTGTTTATGCATTCATTGATTGACTCTTGTATATGCTGTGACCAGGGATGGAACTTACAATCTTGGTGTATGGGGATGATGCTCTGGGCTACCCAGCCAGGGTTATGTGTACTGATCCCTTTATTCAATCAGTATTCATTAATGATGCTTTCTTGAATAAATTATTGCACTGGCTGTGGCTCAATGACAATATTCTGATTCTACCACTGGCTTTTTTTAAGCACAACTGTGACCTGATTAAGGAGTTCTAGCTTCTTTTTTTGTTTTATTTCCTGTCTAGTGGATTAGATGACATATCTTTAGTAGAAAGACATAAGTATTAATACATAGATGTCTGATGAAAACCAGGAAACAGGTAAAGTAAACCTATATAAACTTATTCTCTAACTTCTTCCAATATGGGAAGGGAGTTCAACAAACATGTAAATCATCTTTAAGGAAAACAAAGACAGTCCACATAACATGTTTTTCTCCAGTACTCCTTAAATATTGTTTCTTTCTCTTCAAATAAAGTAAAGAAAAACCCAGTTGCAAAAGATAAGGAGGAGTAGTATCTCCTTAAGGTACTCAGAGATTGATTTATTGCAGGAAAATAGAGAGAATTTTAGAAAATATCTGCCTCAAGATTTTTTTGTTTTGTTTTTCTATGAACTTTAATTTTTTAAATTAAATTTATTGGGATGACACTGGTTAATAAAATTATATAGGTTTCAAGTGTACATGATAGTCATCTGTATATTGCTTTGTGTGCCCACCACCCAAAGTCACATCATCTTCCATCACCATATATTTGACCCCCTTTAATCTTTACTCACCCCCGTTCCCTCTAGTAACCACCATACTGTTGTGCGTTTTACTCCTTTAAACAAGAAGAGACTGTTGCTTCTGTGAAATAGGAGCTAGCTGCTTTCTAATTGACTTGGTCTGGAGCGGAATCCCCTTTACCATCACCTCTATTGCTTCTCAGCCTTTTGGCACAACTCAAGTGTGGCGTTGGCCCCAGACCTTGATATTTTAAAGTCTCTCCAGGTGATTTTAGCGTGCCTTTAAATGAGGCCTTTTTTTCTCTGGCATGTTTACCTGAATGATAACTCAAAAGATAATCTAATAAAGTTCATTTGTTTGTAAGACTTACAAGCAGAAGTATTCCTGTGATTTTGTTTAAAGAAAAGTAAAATACTATTCTTGATAGTGTCCTGTAGCTTCTCATTTATAGCACGACAAGCCCTTTCACTCCAGTCCTGCTACATTCCCATTTGTAGAAGGAAATTACACCCTTTGCTGATTGGCAAGATATTAAACAAAACATGGTTTATTGAAACTATGTTCTGATACAGCGATGATGTTGGAAAAAGAGCAAAAACCTCCAAGCTTGGTTTTTGTAATTCTGCTTCAACCACAGGGTTAAAGAGTAAATTTCAAGCTCTCAAATACTGGTTATGATACACATAAACAGAATGTAAACATTCTGAAGGGAAAACAATCAAGAGCTGTGAGTCAGCCACCCGATGAAAAGCACAAAACCAACGGTGTCTGGGAGGCGGAGCAGAGTAAGGTTGCAATTTTGATATCCACTGAGCATAACTAACTTACTCAAATTGAAAATGAAAATGAATAAATAGTGACAGTACAAATTGTTATATTTGTCTGGAAATAAATGTTTCTTGGATTTTGCACATATTCTTAATGTAAAAATACATAGACTATGTGAAAAGATGGAACGAAACCCTTTGGAAATGTTTTCTGTTCCTGTATTATGTTTTCAGAAAAGTTCAAGTTTTAGAGAAGCAGATAAGCAAGGGGACCAATTGATGTAGTCCACATAGTGTATCGTTCTGGGGCTCAGAGCATGGTACAGAGAGATAGAAGTGATTCTGGGGACAGACAGTATGGGGTGCCAAGGCTGAAAATATTTATGGCCACAGATTATAGAATACAGAGGAAAAGTTATGTCAGTCAAATTTTAAAAACAGTACTATTTTTTCTTTGCATTTGAAAACATTACGTACGACACCTGTCTTTAAAAGATGATAGTTACTGAAAGAGTGCCCCTTCAACAGACTGATAGGATGATGACCCAGTGTTACCCCTCATGCCGTGAAATTATAGAGGTCCTAAGATGGGTCCTTTAGTGCTGAAGCTCAAGAACCTATATAAAAACAAATAGTTTTCTTTTCTCATAAAGTTTAAAAATTGAGATAGGAGAAAGAGAAGGAAAAAAAATCAGAGGTGGTAAAGTGATAAGAAAACTGACTGTGGTGTCAAGAGACCTAGATTTTAGTTGTATCTCTGTCACCTACTGACTATAATTCTGGGTAAATTGCTTTGCCTATGGAGCTCACTTGAAAAGTGAGCATTAGGCTAGTATTTTAGTAGTTTAGAAATGTATAAAGAAATAGAACTATGCTCCCTCTTTGGAATTAATATTACTTGGAATCATAATATGTGAAACAGATGAAAATAATTATTCAGAGAAGTCCCTTCTCTCTGCCTTCCCCATACTTCTGAAACCAACTTGGAGACATCTGAGGGCTTTAATACTAAAAGTGTAGGCTACTACCCCAACAGCAGCTGGTTAGAGATGCAGAATGTCAGAAGCTGGTTAGAAATGGAGGATTCTCAAGCCCCTGTGGGACCTACTGAATCAGAATCTGCATTCTTATAGATCTCCCAGTGATGCATTTCCCAGTAACGTTTGAGAAGTCTTGTTCGAGAGATTCATGAAACTCCACTCGAAAACTAACTCCTGGACTAATTAACCTACAGGGGTTAATATTTGGGGTGGGTGTTTTTATTTGTTTGTTGTTTGTTTGTTTGCCACACTACACACCACAATGATGGATTCTCAGTTGAAGAACAAGAGGTTGTGGCAGAAATGTCATTTTTTAAATTTTTGAATCAAGAATGCACGGTTTTGTGTTAGTTTATTTCAGACAGTGCAGTACACTGTTTACTCCACAACATCATCTCAAAAGGGAACTATGTGATGATCTTTATGCATGTTAGTGTATCACTCAAGGCTTGGCAGGAACTTTATGACATACTCAACAGAGTTAATTAAAGAGACTTTATTTATTTATTTTTAATAGAAGGGGTATTTACAGAGTTGTGGGCAGGGTTAAGAGAACCAGTAAGGAATGGTGAAGGACTGAGGGACTAGCAATAGTGGGAACCATTAATACTCCTCTTCTTGATGAAGCAAGGAAAGGATTAATACCTCGGGAGAGCTTTGACTGTGAGAAGGGCCCACTACAGGAGCTCCTGCCTTTGTTGGAATTACACAACCACCTAAAGTACAGATCAACATGATACAAACCAGAAGAGTAAATAAACCATATTTTCTCTTCTACTCTGATCATCTGCCAGTGGCTACCATTGTCCAAACCCAACTGGAAACTAGCATGCAAGGGGACCAATTGATGTAGTCCATATACTCTATCCTTCTGGGGCACAGAGCATGGTACAGAGAGATAGGAAGTGATTCTAGGGAGCAAATTTAGACTATCTAACATAATAAATAAGATGTTTGTATTTGTAAATAGTATATATATATATAATATACTATTATATATAAATACTATATATTTTATAAATATACTACTATATATATAAAATGAATGTATGTTAAATTTCAAGAGGAATTTTCTAAGAAACAGTGAGATAGTAGAATGGGGTCTTTGAAGACATATTTTTATACTTCTGCTGTGAGGAGTTTTAGACAAGAGAGTAATGTTAATATGCTTTTATTTAACCCATACTGTTTGATAGATATTTTTAAGACCACTCAGTTATAAAACATGGTCCTCATCTTCAGGGAGCTATCAGTTAAAAGTAAAAATATAAAATATATCCACAAGATATATTATATATTGAATGGAATGATGTGTTCAGGTACATTCAGTTGGCAAATATTTAATAAGTACCTACTATATATCAGGCAATATTTTTGGGACTGAAATTCACAAAAATAATGACTCAAAATGATACAGTCCCTGTCAATAGAATTTATAGTTTTATTGGGAAGGTAGATTTTAGTGGTAGTTCAAGTCTAATGGAAAGGAAATTTATAACGGATAGAACTTACTTAGATTTGGGAACCAAAAGAAACCTCCTTGAGGCATTTGAGATCTGAAATATAAATGGAAGTCCACTTGGTAAGGAGGGTAGTCACAGTGAAGGGCACTGAGGGAGCAGTGGAGGTAGGATGGGTTTGTGTGTACCCACACTGGAGGGGAGACGGTGTGGAGTGCTTCAGCAAAAAGGCCCAGAGAGAAAAGAGATCATGCCATATTTAATGAACTGAAAAGAATATAACTAAAGCAGAAAGCAAAGGAAGCATGGTGTTTTGTCTTTATCTTAAAGTTCTGTGAAGTTAATAAATATTTTTTAAATAATGAATCAATTGATTAAATGGAAAATTATGATTATGAAATATTGGTCTTCCTATTATCACTTTAACTAGCACTTCAATTTATTGTCTACTTCTGACATTTTTCTGAGAAATAAGCACAGAAAGGCATTTTTATCAAGACTTTTTTGGTTTTGGCCTTGGCCAGGTAGCTAAATTAATCGGAGTGTTGTCCCAATACGCCAAGGTTGAGGGTTTGATCTCCAGTCAGCGCACACACAAGGATCAACCAATAAATGAAATAAATAGAGCAACAGGTCATTCTCTCTCTCTCTCTCTCTCTCTCTCTCTCTCTCTCACACACACACACACACACACACACACACACACAGCAATCAATAAAATAATTTTAAAAATACTTTCCTAGTTTTAAGTTTTCCCTCTAATATAGGGAAAGAGCAGAATTGATCTGAATTTTCTATCATGTTTTGCTGTACATCAACATAATGAACCTTTTAAAGGAAAGTCATAATCTTATAAAGTTAAAACCATGTTTAATTGATTGTTGCCAAAATCAATTAAGGTATCCATGTTTAATTGATTGTTGCCAAAATAAGAAAAGGTATCATAGAATGTTGATAGCTAGAAAGTAAATTTCATGCCCGTGTGTGTGTGTGTGTGTGTGTGTGTTATGTTTATTGCACCTACTTTCAGGTTCCTTCACCTACTATCTTGCTGTATTGATACCTCTATAACAATGTAGTCATCTTGCCTTCTAGAGCAGGTAACTCGATCAATATGTATTTCTGTGGATGTTGCCAAGTGGAAAAAAAAATTTAAGTCTTTCTTGATCTAGAGCTATCTGTGCAGACACTATCTTCATAATAAAGGATTTATTGTAGAAATCCATCAAAAGAGCACTGGCAGAAGTGTTTGGGAGCATGCCAAACACATTTCTCTACATTATTATTTTTTCAGGTATAATAGTCCTAATGGATACTAACATAGAAAAATGCATATTACCATCAACAATACTTTATTTCTTCCAATACCAATAACTGACATTGTTGGTGCAGATGCGAGGTAATATATTATTTCTCAGGAATCTAAATCTAGACATGGATAGACCTGAATGAAGGAATGATTTCTTAACCACTGTACAAAGTCCTGTTTTCAGGCACTATGAATTCAGTGGCTATTATAAATAATTTTAAAGTAAATGTTTCTTAATCTTTAAGAGGACAGGAAATTTCTTATATAATAGGTTTTGATCTTGCCAGATATGGATTTCTCTAAATGCATAGTCTTTAATAGACTAGATCAGTTGTTCATGGTCTCTAGTTGCTTATAAAGATGGAATATGTTGGTCTATTAGTTCTTAGTTAAATATACATGTGAATACATAATTATGAATGTATATACATAATTTATACAGTTTGCAAGTGATTGATGCCTCTCAAATTGTTTCTGAAATTCCACTCATTTCAAAAATGTTTTTCATTTCATCTATTCATTTAATCATTCATGCATTCATTCATGCAATTTGTTAAGTTCATAAGTATTTATTGAAATCTTACTGTGTGTAAAGTCCTATGCTCTAAGGCTCTATTTTTTTACTATAAATAATTTTTAATTTTTCAATTACAGTTGACATATAGTATTATATTAGCTTCAGGTGTACAAGTCAGTGATTAAACACTTATATAAATTACAAAGTGATCACATCAATAAATTTTATACCCATCTAACACCAATTAGAATATGATTGACTATATTCCCTAAGCTGTACTTTACAACCCCATGACTATTCTATAACTACCAATTTGTACTTTTTAATTCCTTTACCTTTTTAACCCATCACCCAAGTCCCCTCTCAACTGCCAACCATGAAAATGTTCTCTGTATTCAGGAGTCTGGTTCTGTTCTGCCTCTTTGTTTGTTTTCCAGATTCCACATATGACTGAAATCATCTTACATTTGTCTTTTTCTGTCTACTTATTTCACTCAGCACAATAGTCTCCAGGTTCATCCACTGTTGTTGCAGATGGCAAGATTTTATTCTTTTTTAGGGCTGAGTCATATTCCATGGTATATATGCACCACTTCTTTAAGCATTCATCTGCTGATGGACACTCAGATTGCTTCTATATTTTGGCTATGGTAAATAATGTTGCAGTGAACATGTGGATGTACAGAATATGTCTTCGATTGCGTGCTTTGGGTTCCTTTGAATAAATGCCTAGATGTGGAATTGCTGGGTCCTTCTTTGTCCCTTGTTATAGCCTTTGTTTTAAAGGTTATTTTGTCTGGTATAAGTATATCGCAGCTTTTGTTTGTTTGTTTCCATTTTCATGAAATATCTTTTCCCATCCCTTTACTTTCAGTCTGTGGGTATCTATCAGTTTGAAGTGAGTTTCATATAGATAGCATATGTAAGGGTCTTGTTTTGTTACCCATGCAGGCTCCATATGACTTTTGTTTAGAGCATATAATTCATTTGAACTTAAAGTAATTGTTGATAAACATGTGCTTATTAAAAAAAATGCTTATTGCCATAATATTATTCATATTTTTGTATCTGATTTTTCTTCTTCTTAAAGAAGACTCTAATATTTTCTGTATTATTTTTAGATAGTGATGAACTCTTTTAGCTTTTTCTTGTCTGTTTATAGCCCATATTGGGTACTCTTGATTATAGGTTCTTGTTTTTCATCGCTTTGAATTGTTCATGCTGATCCCTTTTAGCCTGCAAAGTTTCTGTTGAGAAATTAGCTAATAATCTTATGGGAACTTCCTTTGTAGATAACGAATTGCTTTTCTCTTGCTGCTTTTAAGATTCTCTTTTTGTCTTTAACCTTTGACATTTTAATTATGACATATCCTGGTATGGGCCTCTTTGAGTTCATTTTTTCTGGGATTCTTTTTTTTGTTTGTTTTTTGGGGTTTTCTTTTTGTATTTTTCTGAAGTTGGAAATGGGGAGGCAGTCAGACAGACTCCCGCATGTGCCCCACCGGGATCCACCTGGCATGCCCCCCAGGGGGCGATGCTCTGCCCATCTGGGGCGTTGCTCTGTTGCATCCAGAGCCATTCTAGTGCCTGAGGCAGAGGCCATGGAGCCATCCTCAGCCCCCAGGCGAACTTTGCTCCAATGGAGCCTTGGCTGCGGGAGGGGAAGAGAGAGACAGAGAGGAAGGAGAGGGGGAGGGGTGGAGAAGCAGATGGGTGCTTCTCCTGTGTGCCCTGGCTGGGAATCGAACCCAGAACTCCTACATGCCAGGCCAACGCTCTACCACTGAGCCAGCTGGCCAGGGCTCCTTTTTGGGAGTTTTTGCTCTTTCTAGACTTTATGTCTATTTTCTTCACCAGGTTAGGGAACTTTTCCATCATTTTCTCACATAGGTTTTCAATTCTTTGATCTCTCTCTTCTTCCAGCACACCTATGATGCAAATGTCAGTTTGCTTGAAGTTGTCCAACATGAAGAGGCTCCTTATACTATCCTCAATTTTGAGATTCTTTTTTTTTGGGGGGGGGGAGCGGTTCTGATTGGATGTTTTCTGTTTTCCTATATTCCAATATCTGATTTGATTATCTTTTTCTTCTACCACACTATTGATTCCCTGTAATACATTCTTAATTTTAGTCACTATATTCGTCATTTCTAACTGGCTCTTTTTAATGATTTCTATCTTCATTTTTTATGTTTTCTATCTCTCTATTGAAGTTTTCACTAAGTTCGTCTATTCTTCTAAGTTTGTTAAGCATCCTTATAACCAGTGTTTTGAATTTTGCATCTGGTAGATTGCTTGTCCCCATTCTTTTTTTGGAGTTTTGTCTGCTCTTTCATTAGGGACATATTTTTTTGTCTCTTTATTTTGGTATCCTTCCTGTGTTTGTCTCTACATATTATGTAGAGCTGCTGCTATGTGTCCTGGGCTTGGTAGAGTGTCCTGATGTAGTAGATGTCTGGTAAATCCCAGTGGCACAGCCTCCCATTCACCCAAGCTGGGCACACAAGGTGCACTTTTGTATAGGTTGTGTACACCCTCTTGTTATAGTGTGGCCTTGATTGCTGCTGGCACATCAATAGGAGGAATTTTGCCCCACCCCCACCCCCATCAATTGGCTATGAGGACCAATTGTGACCACCATAGAGGATCAGCTGTCCAAGGAACCACCATGGAGCAGGACTCACTTCAGTGGGGCTGTGGTATTCTTTGTGTCTTCCCCTTGAGTGTGTTGCTCATGGGGGTAGTTGCGTGATCCTTTTGGTCTGAAGCTGTCTACTGAATGTGCTGGCTCTGGGGCATCCTGGGAAATTTAGCTCAAGATTGACTGTGGCCTGTGCTCTGCCTGGGGCCATCTGACATGAGCTACAAAACAATTTACAGATGCCTGCTTCTTGTGCTTGGCTTAGAAGTACCCAGGAGAG
Source organism: Saccopteryx bilineata (assembly GCF_036850765.1). Taxonomy (NCBI): domain Eukaryota; kingdom Metazoa; phylum Chordata; class Mammalia; order Chiroptera; family Emballonuridae; genus Saccopteryx; species Saccopteryx bilineata. Next base: position 313,183,622 of record NC_089490.1, read on the forward strand.
ACCAAGCTGGGAAGTAAGGTCCACTGCTGTGAGTAATAGGCCTGAGGTCACTTAACAAGAGGTACAGCGAACATTGAGGCCAGATGATTCTTGTTTGAGAAATTTCAGAAAAGGACAGAATAAGCCAAGTCAGGTTGTTTCTATGGAAAAACCATTGGAAATTACTTGGGTGGGCCCACAACTTGTGTGGCGTGGGTCTCAGGGAATCACCAGGATGGGGCAAACAGTTTGAGCCATGTTGATAAAGACTCAGATATGGCACCCACCTGTCAGCTCTGTGGGGTGGAAATCTCAGAAAGAAACATTGGCTTCTGCCAGCATTTCTTTCTCGGAGAAAGCTGCCACTCCAGCTCTCTCTGATGCCAGACAATGTAGTTTCTCCCTGTATGTCCCTGGTGGCTTCTAAGCTGATGCCCCAGTGCTGGAACTCATAGTGAGTGAGTCTGAGTAAATCTGTGTGTGACCCCCTCAGCAGGAACAGCTGGGATTCCAGGCTCCCCACCCCTCCATCTCACCTAGCCACAACTCGTTTGGTTTTTTAGAGCCAGAAGTTATGGGGACTTCTCTTCCTAGCACACGAACCATGGACTAGGGGGCCTGGTTGTGGGGATAGGAATCCAAATTTTTAAGGGGAGACCTCACAGCTAAGATACCCCTTTCGATTTTTATCTGCCACACATGGATGTGGGATGCCACATCTCTACCTCTCCAACCAGTTTCAATGTGGCTTTTTTTATAGCCTTAGTTATAAGATTTCTGTTCAGCTAGATTTAGGTGTTTCTGAATGATGGTTGTTCTGTAGTTTAGTTTTAATTTTGATGTGCTTTTGGAAGGATGCTAATACCGCATTTGCCTATGCCACCATCTTGATTCCTTAAGGTTCTATTTTTTTTCTTTAACTATTGACTGATTTTAGAGAGAGTGCAGGAGGTAGGGGACAAACAGACAGACAGACAGACACTGACTTGTTGTTTCATTGCATTCATTGGTTGATTCTTGTATGTGTCCTGACCGGGGATTGAACCCTCAACCTTAGTGTATCAAGATCCCAAGGCACTAACCTTCTGAGCACCTAGCCAGGGCACTCTGACTCTATTTTTAAAGTTGACTCTTAAACAGATTTTTTTTTTTCAAGGAGCTTAGGGTCCATTAGAAAGATAAGATGTGAAGAGATATTACAAGAAAGAATATGTTAAGTCCCAAAGAGAGGCCTGAGCAAATGCTTGCTGCTTCTGAGGTAACAGAGGTTATTTCCACCTGTGAAGGTAGGGTTGGAGGTCAGGAATGATTTGCTAAGGGAGGTGACATTTAGAAAGCACCTCTCAGAATGGTGACAAAGTCATGGTGAGATTAGAGAAAGGCACATTTTTATCTGGGAGTAAAGTATTAGCATAGAATATGTGCTCAGAGTGGAGTGGTATGGTTTAGGCAGAAGCTAAATGTGAGGATGCTAAGTGTGAAATAATATCAAATCTTGAGAAGTCTTGGAATGGTGAATTGACTGCATGTTCTGCAAAAGCAAAATGATTGAAACTTTTATTTAACAAAAATAACAATGGTATACTTCTCATGAAGAAACTAATAATGCTTTGGGGTCATTTATTTATGTACTATTTACTTTATAACAAGTAAGAATTGCAATATAGCAGTGACTACAAACATATTTACTAACTTTTCACTGTATTTTTTATTTATAATAATTTACCTTTTTAAAAATCTCTATATGGTTTATAACACTATTTAAATTTTTTCAATTACATTATTGTTTCTTAAATTCATTTAGTTTTTTAAAAATCATCCAAAGTGCTTATTTAGAAAGTAGCATATTATAATTTTTATTAATATTTCATGTAATATTAAATATTTGTTCAGCTTTACCTGCATTTTACTTTTTTCACCATCTTTTTTTTTTCACCATTCCAGACTATCCTTCTGGGTTCATTTTCCTCCTTTTTTCAATAATACTTTTTCTTGAAGTTATTTTTGTGTGTTGGGTTATTGGTAATGAACTCTCTTACTTTGCATTTATGTCATAACATTTTTAAAATACAGCTTCTCTGAGTGTATTATTCTAGAATGACAGTTGATTTTCATCCCATTAAATACTATTTTGTTATCTCTAGCTTATATGATGGCTGTCTGCTGTCAATGTGTCATTTGTATGTGATCTTTTCTCTTTGTCTACTATTTTTATTTTTTACTCTTAAAAATCTTTAATTTCATAGTCATAGTTCACAGAGGGAATTTTTCAGGTCATCAGACTAATAGTTTGGTTTTTTTTTTTGCCTAATTTCATGCAAGTTGTTAGGATGAAGTTTTTAATGAGTATACTTTTATTTAGCATCTTTGTTTTACTTTTATTTTGCATTTTCTTTTTTTAATTGAACTTATTGGGGTAGCACTGGTTAACATAATTATACAAGTTTCATGTACCCAATTCTATAACATATCTCTGTACACCGTGCTATGTGTTCACTCCCTCAAGTCTTTGTCCTCTGCCTACTCTTTCTGTCAAAGCTGGGTATTCTGCAGATTCACTACAAATATCTAGTTCTGGATTTCCTTTTATTTATACTTCTTGGTGGAAAGTGTGCTTAATAGTGGGGTTCATATTTTCTGTTAGATTGGAAAGATTTGTAATCACTGGTGCTTTAAATACTACTTTTTCTCCACTTTTTTCATTCTCTTGCTAGGGTCATTTGGATAGACTTTGCTTAGATTTTCACATTTTTCTTCTATATCACTTGACCTCTCTGCCATATTTTCCTTTTTTTTTTAATCTCTCTGTGTGACATTTACAGTGTTTTCAGACTTATCTTTCAGTTCCAGTTCACCAGTTTTCTTTGGTGACATCTAATACTCTTCAACCCAAACGCTCTTTCATTTTGTTTAAATTTCAATTGTTACATTTTCCATTTATAAAGCTTCTATTTTATTTTTATTTTTTAAAAAACCTCTGTAGTCAGTTTGATTGTGTCTCATTGTTTTGCATGACTGTGATGGCATCCTTTATTTCCTGCAGCATCCCATACATATTTTGTGTACTGGATCTGAGAATCCCATATCTGATGTCCTTGGCGGTCTAAATCTATTGTTTTTAATTCATCTGATTCTCATTCCTGGTGGCTAGTTTTCCTATAAGTTTTGTGATTGTTATCTTACATTTGACATTTTTTTTTATTCTGAGGAAAATCTTGGAGCCTAAATTAAGTGTGTATTCCATATGTGAGAAGGATTATGTGTGTGCACAGGGATCCTGGCAGCATTGCAGACCTAAAACCACTTTATCCCCTTCCAGGACCTCAGGTATAATATAAGCATCCCAGGGTCAGCTCCCTCTCCTTGTGAAGCTCATGTGAAGCTAAGCCTCCAGATCTTAGTGCTGATCTTGGCATTTATCTTCCAGCTATACCATCTTATGTTTGCACATACAGCTCACATCTAAAATTTTTGCTCAATATATTTGCTTTTATTTTTGCTTAGGCCCCTTGGATATTTTCTTCACTTATATCGACCGCAGCAATGCTATAGAAATTATGTTCTATGCAGGCTCTACATTTTTTTTCTTTTCAAAAGATTTTTTAGAGTGTCTAAATTGGTCTACTTCTAGAAGCTGAATAGAGATCAAGGTAACAGTGAAAAATGCAGGAAAAGGACGTGCCGATGTTCTAGTCCCACTTCCACGTTTCCTTAGCCATAGTCTTTTATTCAGTCTCTATTCTTGCACTTGCTTATACTAACTAGGTTACTATAAAACTAAATCAGAGGATACATTTAAAAGGAAACAACAAAAAGGAATAAAGTCTCTAATCTATAACTTGCCCTGGGAATTTTCATTTTTAGAGGGAATATGCTTTCAATATCTCACAAATAATTTATTAATTTATACACTGTTTGTGTGAACTTTTAGATCTAAGAAACCATTTAAATTATTTACACTATACTTGAAAGGCGTTGGCACCCTCTCACTGGAATGAAAGCTACACATGTAATCTAGTTTCAAAGAGATAAAAAATTGATATTAAATTATAATTCATGATGATTTATGGTGAATGAGCATAAAAATAAACATATATCAGTCAATTAAGGTAAACTTTAGATTCAGACTTATAGACTGAACCTTGTATTAATCTCAGGACTCTTTATTTAATTCACTGATGGCATAGAACTGTAAAGAGGGAATGATATTAATTAGAATGATAGTGGATATAATCAGATTGGATGGGAAAGAATTGTGGTGAATTCTTTTCACCAAGATTCTTGCATGGGGCCTGACCTGCGGTGGCGCAGTGGATAAAGCGTCGACCTGAAAATGCTGAGGTTGCCTAAATATCCTGGGCTTGCCTGGTCAAGGCTCATATGGGAGTTGATGCTTCCAGCTCCTCCCCCCTGTCTCTCTCTCCTCTCTGTTTCTTTCTCTCTCTCCCCCTCTCTTTCCTCTCTAAAATGAATAAATAAAATAAAATAAAATAAAATAAAAAAGGGTCTAGCATGGAGGAGGTATTGGTCTATTTTCAAGTATGTGATGGTGAAGGGAGTGGGGAGAAGTGATCTTTTACCAAGACCTGTTTGTTGTGTTTAGTCAAGATAAATATGCTAGTTGCTGTAACAATCTTTACACAATAAACCCTTGTTTCTTGCTGATCATAGGTCTGAGGGAGGTTAGGTGTCTCTTCTGAACAGCCCTGTTGCAAGAGAGACTTCAGACACTACACTACTTCTGATGTCCCCATCTTTGACAGGTGGCCTCCATGGTTACAGAGAATAGAGTAAAAAGACTGGAGATTCACATGGCCTAAGCTCACATTTCAATAGTCAGAACTCAGTCAGGGTACTTGACCCCACCTAACTCTGGTGAATCCCCTTTTTCTCTCTGCAGTAATCAGACTGCACCTTCTTCAGTGCGCTAAATGTGCTGTGCTCTCATTCTGTCTGGGCCTTTGAACTTTCCTTCACTCATCTCAGAACACTTCCCTTGCCACATCCCAATGACTCCCATTCTTTTTCACTATCTTGAACAGCCTCTAAGATGTTTGTTCAGTTGAATGCTATTATCTTGACAAAGAATTCTTACACATTATTTATGTTGATGAAAATGTTTACAAAAACAAATTTTAATGATGTGTGCCAATATGAAATCAACGTTCATTGTGATATTTTTAATTATTGTAGCATTTTGTATGGTTTGTGAAACTTTTAAAAATTGATGGAACATAACTCATTTAAGTAAAAGTTTTTTTATAGGCATTTAAGTTGTTTTCATTTATTCACTGTTTCTGAAAATGCTGCTTTTAATTAAGGGATGTATTTTTAACCTACCTTTCATGCCTATTCAATATAGTTTCATGAAATGTATTATAATTATAATTTCCTCATTGTAATTACATTATTATCAGTTCTTGTTTGTAGTATCCTTCTAGCAACAGGCAAATCATGGTTATCATAGTCATAATGCTTAATAACAACAGTAATAGTAAGAATTGATAGTAATTATTGAGCGCATGCATATGTGGATACTAGCGGAAACTTTCTGTGTGTAGTATCTCATTTACACTTTATCCTAATACTAGTCCGTTAGAGCTGTCATTAGCCCAGTCTTACAGATGGGGATGCTAAGGCCCTGATAGGCCATGTGATCTGCCAACAGTTACTCAGCCAGCCAAGTGGTGAAACTACGCTTTAAACTGAGATCATTTTCAGTTTCAAAGCTCTATCTCCTTTCATTCATCCACACTATTTAAGGAAAAAACACTGAGTTAGGCAGCATAGGCTCCAGTCAGGACTCCCCAACTTATGAACTGTGTGATCTCTGGCAACTTACCCAACCTGCCCTGGTCCTAGCTGCCCCAGCCACAGTGACCCTGATTACATGCTCCTTACAACATCAGGACAATAACCTACAGCAATTTCCTTGCCAAAGTTCAGAAAATTCTGCATGCTGAGCAAACCCAAAGGACAACTAACAGAGATTATAGAGTCTCACATAGGTTGTATTTGTCAAACAGACCCTTGGCAAACACTGAAGGTACTCACAGGAACTTGTCTCTGAGTTGGATAGCAAAATAAACATAGCACACTGCAATGCAGTGGTGTGCCAGTGATTTACCTTTAATTAATGTAATTATAGGTTATTTAATAAACTTATTCATATCCTAGCTTTAAGCCATCATTGAACTTCATATTCTATGCTTTATTTTATTCAAAACTTATTTTCTGTCACGGAACCGTTTCCAGCGGGGCTGTGCACAGGGAGAGACTGGCTCAGCCCGCACCCTCTGGCCGGCTTGCTTCGCGACCCCATGCAGCTTGTTTCTTTTCCCCAGGCCTCATTTTCCCTGCTGACATTTATGAGACGGATTGGACCAAATGATGCTGAAGACAATAGTCCCTGATTCTAGCCAATTTTCTGAATCACATAGAGGTCTTATAAAAAATCCATTTCTGAGCCCAAAGACAGGAGGTTTTGATTCAGAAGATTTGAGCTAGGTTCAGAATCTACAGTGAGGTTAGCTAATCGTGATGAACACTAACTCTTGCCAGATTTTGTGCTCACCTTGGTATGCAGGCCTGTTTATATGTAAATCATTTCAACTGTTTGAGGTAAATACTATCATCATTGCTGCTATAGTATATCCCAAGTTTTTAACACTTGCTCCTTCCTTATATTCTCTTGGTGACTTTTTTGTCTTTATGATTATATTCTTACAAATACAGGGGTAGGAAAAAGTAGGTTTATAGTTGTTTATATGGAAAATAATACAATAATTAATAAGTATTAGTACAAGAATGAATTCTGGTTTGCATACTTACAACTGTAACCCCACTGATGCCCACCTCTGTGTGTAGTTGCTCTAAATTCTAAACCTGATAATCCTGGCGTCTACAGTTCTTGGAGACCTAAATCTTGTGTTCACTGTTTCTTTGCTTTTATCCATTGCTTGATCTTAATCATACTGAGAGCCTTGAGAGTCTAAATTGGGGAAGTTTTAGATGCCAACAACTGAGGACCACTCCAGCCTTCTTTGAGTGGCGAGTGTCAGCACAGGAATCTCTGACGAGGCTCCTTACGCTTACACATGTCCCGTGTCTCAGAATCCCAGTGCTCTGTCCACATGGCTCTCAAGGCAGCTTGGCTTCTCTCTGCCCCTGCTAGGGCTCCAGATCAAGAGTCATTTTTGGTTTATTTGTTTGACTTATTTTTATTTGGTTGCTCCTTTTTCTGGCATGTGTATATGGAGGTATCCTTGAAAGCCTCTTCTACCTCTTAAGAGATAACCAGTGCCTCAAGGATTGTTTTTTAAATCAAGATCAGTTTGTTATGCAACAAGAGGGTCCCTCAGATCTTCCTAACCTATCCACTTTTTAAAAATAATTCATGAGGACAGAGACCATGGCTGTCCTAAACTCAACTCTATCTTTAGCACTGAGTAAAGTTCTTATACGTAATGTTTTCTCAAACCTTCTATGTGACATTGTTAAAAACAAACAAAAAATCTATGTGACCCAACTGTTACTTTATTTCTTACCCATAAACAAATAAAAAATAATACCTAAACCAATTGATAGATCAAATCTTGGAGCCACAAATTTTACTTGGAGAGCTATATGTCTAATACATTATTACCAAGAAGCCACATGTGGTTATATTAATTTTAACTTAATGAAAATAAAAAAATTAAAATTTAGTCCTTCAATCACAGTAACAATATTTTCATCATTACGGAAAAAAATTTATTGAATTGCAACTTATGTATGAAAATTCAATTCTTTATATAAAAGCTAGGATTTGTAGCTCTCCATATTTCTTTGGTTATGGTATATATATGGTATATATACATTTATACCATAGTAGCCCTGGATTAAGCAACTACCTTATTATTTCACTAGAAGATTTCTTCTGCACTCTATTATCCTTAGTTCTACTTATCCAACAGCTTACATTCTCACTATGTAACAACAAGCTTGGCCAACCTGGGCTTAAGCACAAACTTTAGTTATTTCTTTTAAATATTTAATGCAATTGAGTCAAAATGCAAAAATACTATTTTCATTATTAAACAATATATTAAATATCCACCCCTGATCATCTACCCTAACCCTGAGACGCAGGAGTGAAATGAGGTATGTATGGGAGAACAGATGTTTTAACATAAGTATACATACATATAACACAACATAGATAAAAATAATACATAATTGGATAATTTTGTTTGTTTTTAAAGCCTTATCAGAATATTTTCATGTTCAGTTGGCTGGTTCAGAGTTGCCAATATTTTTTACACATCCAAGGGGCTCTCTATTACTTAGCGGCTTCATTCAACCTCATATAACAATGTATTAGTGCTTTGTTTAGAATCATTTTTGTAATATTGTCTGAAGAGAATGCAGAATTTCCTGTCATGGCAGACGATTGTGGTGGTTCCAAAAATTTATTATACCTTTGAGGTGTAGTTGTATAAACTGGATATATATAGAAATATAACCTCTCCTTTGTGAGATACAAGAGTAACAGTGTGGTGACAGGCACCCCAGAGGTACAAGCTAACTGCACATTACAGCAAGGAACTGTCAATAATAGTTCTTGAATGTGTGTGACTTACTGATCATCTGAATGTGATGAAAACTAAAATGATTTACATACTTTGGGAAGAAAGGCAGTCTGTGTATGCAAAATATTCAAAGATGCATATCAACTTAATATGTCTCACAGAATGTGAAATTTAATGTTTGTTAAATAAAAAATGGATAAAGACTCTAAAAGCAAAACATAAAGCATTTTCACATTTGATCCTCTTTGCACAAGAAAACACTAAAATATTTGCTGCTTTACTTCTTTCAGCTATAAAGCAAAAACCTCTTTCCTTTAAAATTTTGTCTGAATTCTGCTGTGATTTAAAAAGAAAAGTGGCCTCTAATCATGGAACAGTCTGTTGACTTGGTTATGTGGTTCACTGGCTTATCTATCAAAACAGAATTCCAATCTATTTTTAGGATGAATTTCTGAGATTTAAAGAATAGCAATGAAACTAAATACAAACACACAGGGAATAAAGCAAACACAGAAAGTTAAAACCTCTGAAGGGTTATGTTTTTGGCATTTTTGCTGATGTTAACAACAAGCAATATGAATTTTAATGTATCTTATTTCAACAAAGGCAATATTTCAATCTGTAGAATAAATAATAGCACAATTAGCTTCAAATATTAATATTCTTCCAGATATATATGCACTTCACTATTGAATTTACAGTTCAATTTAGTAAAAATGACAACCAATATGCTTAAATTTCTACATATTTAAAGTGTTTATCACAGTACTGGCAGGTCATAGATATGTAATAAATGTTCATAAAACAGATGAATTAATAAATGAATGCTTTAAATTTTTTAAAATTATATTTAGTGTACTTAATTTAAGCATTTTTTATATTGCCTTTTTAAATAAATAAGAATATTTAATGAAGGATTTTTGTCAGAGACAATCAAAACTTTTTGTTTTTTTTTTACAAATTTTTAAAACTATAGCTATTATAAATGTAGCTATTAGGTTGAAATTTTAAAATATCAGTATCTCCTTGGGAGAATATTGGTTTTGTTTCAAAACACAGTTTTTTTTTAGCTAATTATAGTTTAAGAGTCAAAACAAACAATTGAATGATAAAAATAAATAAGCAAGCAAGGAAAACCCTTCTACTCAGCTGTTTTTCACTCAGCATGATTCCCTATAGATACAGCTAAAATTGTGCCTAAGTCAATAGAGTATTTTTTTGTATTGCTAAGTAGTACTCTACATTTGGTTTAACCATTTACCCATTGAACTACATCTTGACTCTTTCTAGTTCTTTTTTTCTTTTTATTTTTCTGAAGGGAGAAGCGAGTAGGCAGAGAGGCAGACTGCTCCATGCACCCAACCGTGATCCACCCGGCATGCCCACCAGGGGGTGATGCTCGGCCCATCTGAGGCGTTGCTGCGTTGCAACTAGAGCCATTCTAGCACCTGAGGCAGAGGCCATGGAGCCATCCTCAGGGCCTGGGCTAACTTGGCTCCAATGGAGCCTTGGCTGCAGGAGAGGAAGAGAGAGAGAGAAAGTAGAGGGGAAGGGTGGAGAAGCAGGTGGGTGTTTCTCCTATGTGCCCTGGCTGGGAATCAAACCCAGGACTTCCACATCTGGGCCAATGCTCTACCACTGAGCCAGCCGGCTAGAGCCTGACTCTTTCTAGTTTTTCACTGTTATGAATGTGCCTTATTGTTATTGATTTCTAGTTTTATTCCATGTAGTCAGAGAACATATTCTGCATAATTTTTTAATTTGTTGTGGTGAACTCACAGGTGGTGGCACAGTAGTTAAAGCACCGTCCTAAGATGCTGAGAATCCAAGTTCAAAACCCCGAGGTCATGGCTTGAGCATGGGCTCACCAGCTTGAGCATGGGGTCATTAGCTGAGTGTGGGATCATAAACATGACCCCATATTTATTGGCTTAAGCCCAAATGTTGCTAGGTTGAAGCCCAAGGTCACTGGCTTGAGCCCAACATCTCTGGCTTGAGCAATGGGGTCACTGGCTTGGCTGGAGCCTTTCTGGTCAAGGCAGGTTTAAGAAGCAATCAATGAGTAACTAAAGTGCTGCAACTCTGAGTTGTTTTTTCTCATCTTTCTCCCTTCCTGTCTGTCTCTCTTTCTCTCGCTAAAAAAGACCCCACAATTTGTTGTGATGCTTCTTTGTTTGTTATGTGGCCTAGGATATTGTTTATCTTAGTATGTGTTCCACAGGCTCTTGGAAAAAAACCATATACTCTACTATTGTTGGGTGGATCATCTTATATATGTCAATTAGATACTATATATTTATTTTACTGTTTCAATCTGTATGAGTTCCTGTGGCCACTGTAACAAATTACCACAAACTTGTAAAGTAACAGGAATGCATTCTTTCACAGTTCTGGAGGTTAGAATCTGAAATCTAAGTGTGGATAGGGCCTTCATCTTTCTGGTAGATCTGAGGTAGAATCTGTTCCTTGACTTCTCTAAGTTTGGGTGGCTACTGGCATACCTTGGCAGTGGTTACATCACTCCGACCAGTTTTCTGTCTTCCCATTGTCTTCTGGTGTGTGTGTGTGTGTTGTGTGTGTTTGTAATTTCTCTCTGTCTCTTTCTTATAAGTATATTTATAATATCAGATGGTATTTTAATTTTGTTTCAATTATCACATATAATTTAGACAACTGATGAGAAAGGCAATCTATTGTTTTTACCTATATTTCTAGTTTTTTCTGTTTTTTATTTCCTTCTTGATGCTTTAATTTTCCTTCTTTTATTCTCTTCCTGTTTATAGATCTTCTTTAATCATTTTTTAAGGGTAGATATCCTATGACAAAAACTTTTAGTTTTCTTATATCTGCAAATGTCTTTATTTCCCAGTCATTCTTGAAGAACAGTTTTCTCACATATAGAGTTCACAGTTGACACTTTTTTTCTTTTGATATTTAAAAAACTTTCTTTTGGTCTTCATAGTTTCAGATGAGAAATCTGCTGTCATGTAAATTAGCGTTCTCTATAAGTAATGTGTCAGTTCTCTCTGGCTGCCTCTAATATTTTCTTTGAATTTGGATTTTAAAAGTTTAATTATGACATGGCCTGAAGTGAATTTCTTTGTCTTTAACCTAATTGAGGTTCATAATGATGGCTGAATCTGTGGGTTTATATCTTTCATCAAATAAGAGACATTTATTGCCATTATTTCTTCAAATGCTTTTTCAACCCTCAACCCTTTCTCTGTCCTTCTGGGACTCCTATGATATAAATGGTGGATTTTTTTGTTATTTCCTACAGGTCTCTGAGACTGTTTATTTTTTTTCTGGTTTATTATCTCTGTCCATTTATATTGAGTAAATTCTACTGAACTAACCTCGAATCAACTGCGGAATCCACATTCTATTTTTGAGCCAACTCAGTAAATTTTCTATTTTAATTGTATTTTTCAATTTTATGAGTTCAATTTGGTTATCTTAATATCTTGTATTACTTTACTAAGATTTTCTAATTTTTTGTTATTTTCAAAAGAATTTGTAATTGCTTATTAAATATTTTATGATAGCTTCTTTAAAATTCTTGACAGATTTCTTTTTTTTTTTTTTGCATTTTTCTGAAGCTGGAAACAGGGAGAGAGAGTCAGACAGACTCCCGCATGCGCCCGACCGGGATCCACCCGGCACGCCCACCATGGGGCGACGCTCTGCCCACCAGGGGGCGATGCTCTGCCCATCCTGGGCGTCGCCATGTTGCGACCCAGAGCCACTCTAGCACCTGAGGCAGAGGCCAAGGAGCCATCCCCAGCGCCCGGGCCATCTTTGCTCCAATGGAGCCTTGGCTGCGGGAGGGGAAGAGAGAGACAGAGAGGAAGACGCGGTGGAGGGGTGGAGAAACAAATGGGCGCTTCTCCTGTGTGCCCTGGCTGGGAATCGAACCCGGGTCCTCTGTACGCTAGGCCGATGCTCTACCGCTGAGCCAACCGGCCAGGGCCGACAGATTTCAGTATTGGATTCATTTCAGTGTTGGCATCAATTAATTGCCTTTTCTCATTCAAGATATGATCCTCCTGAGTCTTATGATAATGTTTAGTTTTCTATTATATCCTGGACAGTTTGGTTATTATGGTAGAAGACACTAGATCCTATTTAAAATGTTTATTTTAACAGACAACCACTCTGTTTAGATTTGGCACACAGGCCCTGGCCTACTTTTGTAGGCTATGGTTGCAGTGATAGTGTAATTTTCAGAACATATATGGTGCTATTTTCATCTGCTTGGTTTATTTCATGCTCCTGGGGCTCCCACTGGTCCTTGTTAAGGCTGCTTAGGGGACAGAACAAGCTCCCTGAGGCTAGGTATCCTGATGCTTTTATGTGAGGGGAGGAGGTTTCTTCTCACCCAGAAGTTAAAGAGTACTTTGTGACTGGGCACTTATGGAGGTAGGGTCCCTCTGACCAGTGGCTGTAGCTATGTGAGGACTCAGGAGTGGGCTGTGAGAGGGTAGAATCTCTGGACTATGATGACATAAAAGTTTCTCGGGCTGGGCACTTGTCTCCTACTTTTGTTTTTGCTAGAGCTAATTCTTCAAAAGTGGATGTTACTCTTTGAGAACAAAGGCCATTCTGGAAACCAGGGATATAACATTCTGTTTGTACTTTTATAACTTATATCCCTGAGATCTGAAAGATCTGAAATCACACCTAGAAGTGACCTTCATACTGAACTGAATTCAAGTGGCTAGGCAGGCAAATAGTTATTTCATCTGCATCAATAGCAACAGTTTCTCTCTTTTAAACTGTCTATTGTGAACATCTCATTAGGGTTATTTAGCCATCGTATTGATTCATATTTAGAATTGTTATTGCCTCCCCCAAACTCCTACCCATCATGCTTCCACACTGGTTTAAGGCATTGTCCTATGGAACCAATCCAAATTGGGTTTGAAGGCTGATTCTTCTGTTTATTAGTTGTGTATTCTTAGCAAGTCTCTTAACCTTCCTAAATCTCATCTAAAAATGAGGATAGTAAGAGCTAACATAAAATAAAATTTAATAACAAAATACAAATTAAGTATTCAGTATAGTATTTTAGCCAATAGCAAGTACTCAACAGATGTGTTAAGTAAGTTACAGGAATCATTTTTATCAACAATATTATCATCCTCACTTTATAGACAGAGAAATTGACATCTTGAATGGATAAGTACTTGAATCTAGGTCAGTTTGCTCACTTAAATTCAGGAGAGCTAGAATTCAAATCCAGGTCTGACTTCTTCCAAATCCTTCTTTTCTAACCATTATATTATTATATTAGGAAACTTGAGCTTCCATGAGAGCAAGGGTTAGTTCATGTTCAGGTTACATAAAAACGTAAGAATGTGTAGTGTACAGTCATATGATCTGGACATACTTAATTTTCAATTAATTTTTGATTATAGTATTTAATATTCTTATAGAGATATCTGTGTGTAAAAATAGAAATGACATAGGTGGTTTAACAGAACCTGACAAGCTTTGTGATACAATGAGTTTTCACCCTTTTGCCCAAAGCCAAACACTCCCCTTTATTATGCTTACCAGTTTCTAAAATCCAATAAATTTAAAGACAATTGTTTTTCTTACATGTTATGTTATTACATTATAACTTTAATGTAAATTAAGCTACAATAAAAAGTTAGAGAGATGTTTTGAGGTTTTTTTTTGTTTTTCATTTATTTATTTATTTATTTATTTATTTAATTGTGTTTACATAGATTCTAGTGTCGCCCCAAATGCATCTCTCCTCCCCCTTATTCCCTTCAATATCTCCTTTGCTCCCCTCCCTACGGTGCCCTCCCCACTTCCCTTCATAGTTTATCTCATCCTATCTTCCCCTTTCCCTCTGTCCTCTTTTCCTCTGTTCTCTTTGATCCCTCCTCTGTCTCAGTTCCGTTCCTCAATTCTCATTGTTCCTTGGATTCCTCAAATGAATGAGGTCATATAATATTTTTCTTTCTCTGCCTGGCTTATTTCACTTAACATAATAGTTTCCAGGTCCATCCATATTATTGCAAAAGGTAAGATTTCCTTATTTTTAATGGCCCCGTAGTATTTGTATATATGTACCACAGTTTATTAATCCACATGTCCACTGACAAACACTTGGGCTGTTTCTAGATCTTCGCTATTGTGAACAATGCTGCCATAAACATGGGGGTGCATTACTTCTTTTTTCAGTTGGTGATATGGTGTTCTTGAGATATGTTCCTAAAAGTGGGGTGGCTGGGTCAAAAGTCAGATCCATTTTTAATTTTTTGAGGAATCTCCATAATGTTTTCCACAGTGGCTGCACCAGTCTGCATTCCCATCAGCAGTGCAGGAGGGTTCCCCTTTCTCCACATCCTCACCAGCACCTATTGTGTGTTGTTTTGTTAGAGAGAGCCATTCTGACTGGTGTGAGGTGGTATCTTATTATGGTTTTAATTTGCATTTCTCTAATGATTAGTGACGTTGAAAATTTTTTTATACATCTATTGGCCATCTATATGTCCTCTTTGGAGAAGTGTCTGTTTATTTCTTTTGCCTATTTTTTGATTGGATTGTTTGTCTTTCTGGTGTTGAGTTTTACAAGGTTTTTATAAATTTTGGTTATTAACCCCTTATCAGACAAATTGTCAAATATGTTCTTTCATTGTGTGATTTGTCTTTTTCTTCTGTTCATATTGTCTTTAGCTGTGCAAAAGCTTTTTAGTTTGATATAGTCCCATTTGTTTATCCTGTGTTTTATTTCACTTGCCTATGGAGATAATCAGCAAATATATTGCTGTGAGAGATGTTGGTGAGCTTACTGCCTATGTTTTCTTCTAAGATGCTTATGGTTTCACGAATTA
The DNA here is from genome assembly GCF_036850765.1 of Saccopteryx bilineata. Classification (NCBI taxonomy): domain Eukaryota; kingdom Metazoa; phylum Chordata; class Mammalia; order Chiroptera; family Emballonuridae; genus Saccopteryx; species Saccopteryx bilineata. The sequence continues at coordinate 313,199,019 of NC_089490.1, forward strand.
CATTTAAGTTTTTATTCATTTTGAGTTTGTATTTGTGAATGGTGTAAGTTGGTGGTCTAGTTTCATTTCTTTGCAGGTAGATTTCTAATTATTCCAACACTATTTGTTAAAGAGACTGTCTTTACTCTTTGTATGCTCTTACCTCCTTTGTCAAATCTCAATTGTCTATAAAGGTGTGGGTTTATTTTTGAGATCTCTGTTCTGTTCTATTGATCTATACGCCTGTTCTTATGCCAGTACCAAGCTGTTTTAAGTACAGTGGCCTTGTAGTATAACTTGATATCAGGAAATGTGATACCTCCCACTTTATTCTTCTTTTTAAAGATTGCTGAGGCTATTTGTGTTCTTTTTTGGTTCCATATAAATTTTTGGAATATGTGTTCTATATCTTTGAAATATGTCATTGGTATTTTAATTGGTATTGCATTGAATTTATAAATTACTTTGGGTAATATAGAGATGTTAATGATGTTTATTCCTCCTAACCATGAGCACGGTTATGCTTCCACTTGTTTGTATCTTCCTTGATTTCTTTTATCAATGTTTTATAGTGTTTTCCAAGTACAAATCTTTAACCTCTTTGGTTAAATTTATTCCTAGGTACTTTATTTTTTTGGTTGCAATAGTGAAGGGGATTGTTTCCTTAATTTCTCTTTCTGACAGTTCATTGTTGGTGTATAAAAATGCCTCTAATTTCTGTTTGTATTAATTATATACCCTGCCACTGTGCTGAATTCATTTATCAGGTTGAGTAGTTTTTTGACTGAGACTTTAAGGTTTTCTATATTCAGTATCATATTATCTGCAAATAATGATAGTTTTACTTCTTCTTTTTCAATTTGGATGCCTTTTATTTCTTCTTCTTGTCTGATTGCTGTAGCTAGGACTTCCAGTACAATTTGAATAAGAGTGGTGAAAGGGGGCACCCCTGCCTGGTTTCTGGTCTTAAGGTGATTGCTTTTAATTTTTGCCCATTGATTATGACGTTGGCAGTGAGTTTCTCATAGATGGCCTTTATCATGTTGGGGTATGTTCTCTGTGTTCCCACTTTGCTGAGAGTTTTGATCATAAATGGGTGTTGTATTTTATCAAATGCTTTTTCTGCATCTATTGAAATTACATGTGGTTTTTCCCCTTCATTTTGTTTATGTGATGAATCACATTGTTTGATTTACAAATATTGTACTATCCTTGCCTCCCCAGAATGAATCCCTCTTGATCATGATGTATGATTTTTTTTCATGTATTGCTGAATCTGGTTTGCTAATATTTTGTGAGGATTTTAGCATCTAAGTTCATCAGGGATATTGGCCTATAATTTTCTTTCTTTGTGCTGTCTTTGTCTGATTTTGCAATCAGAATTATGCTTGCCTCATGGAAGGAGCTTGGAAGTCTTCCTTACTCTTGAGTTTTTGAAATAGCTTGAGAAGGATAGGAGTTAGTCTTTTAATATTTGGTAGAATTCCCCGTGAAGCCATCTGGCACAGGACTTTCATTTGTTGGAAGTTTTTTGAGAACTGTTTCTATCTCATTTGTTGTAATTAATCTGTTTAGGTTTTCTGATTCTTCCAGATTGACTTTTGAAAGATTGTATGTTTCAAGGAATTTGTCCATTTCACCTAGGTTGTCTAATTTTTTGGCTTACTGTTCTTCATAGTATTTTCTTATAATATTTGGATTTCCTTTTTCTTTTTTTTTTTTTTTTGGTATTTTTCCGAAGCTGGAAACAGGGAGAGACAGTCAGACAGACTCCTGCATGCGCCCGACCGGGATCCACCCGGCACGCCCACCAGGGGCGACACTCTGCCCACCAGGGGGCGATGCTCTGCCCCTCCAGGGCATTGCTCTGACGTGACCAGAGCCACTCTAGTGCCTGGGGCAGAGGCCAAGGAGCCATCCCCAGTGCCCAGGCCATCTTTGCTCCAATGGAGCCTTGGCTGCGGGAGGGGAAGAGAGAGACAGAGAGGAAGGAGGGGGGGTGGAGAAGCAAATGGGCGCTTCTCCTATGTGCCCTGGCTGGGAATCGAACCCGGGTCCCCCGCACGCCAGGCCGACGCTCTACTGCTGAGCCAACCGGCCAGGGCCAATATTTGGATTTCTGTTGTGTCAGTTGTTTTTTCTCCACTCTCATTTCTAATTTTATTTATTTGAGTTCTCTCTCTCTCTTTTTTTGGTGAGTCTGGTTAAGAGTTCATCGATCTTGTTTACCCTTTCAAAGAACCAGCTCTTGGTTTCATTGATCCTCTGTAATGTTTCTTTAGCCTCTATGTCATAATCTGCTCTGATCTTTATTATTTCCTTCCTTTTACTACCTCTGGGCCTTCCTTGCTGTTCTTTATCTGGGTCTTTTGGATGCAGGGTTAAGTTGTTTATTTGAGCTTTTCTAGCTTCTTAAAGTATGCCTGTAGTGCTATGAACTTCCCTCTCAGTACTGCTTTTGCTGTGCCCCATAAATTTTGAGTTGTTGTATGGTCATTATCATTCATTTCTAGGAATATTTTTATTTCTTTTTTGATCTTTTTGTTAACCCATTCATTATTTAATAACATGCTATTTAGTTTTCATGTGTTTGAGGATTTTTAGTTTTTCTGTTGTAGTTGATTTTTAGTTTCATGCCGTTGTAATCAGAGAATGTGCTTGATATGATTTCAATGTTTGTAAATTTGTTGAGACCACTTTTGTGCTCTAACATGTGTTCTATCCTAGAGAATGTACCATGAGCACTTGAAACGAATGTATATTCTGCTGCTTTAGGGTGAAAGGTTCTGAAGGTATCTATTAAATCAAATTGATCTAGTGTGTCCTTTAAGTCTGCTGTTTCTTTGTTAATTTTTTTTTGAGGATCTATCTAATGATGTTATTGGGGTATTGAAATCCTCTACTATTATAGTATTGCTGTTGATCTCGCCCTTTATATATTTAAGTGCTCCTATTTTAGGTGCGTAGATATTTATAATGGTTATATCTTCCTGTTGGATTGCTCCCTTTATCATTATGTAGTGACCTTCTTTATCTATTACTATAATAGCCTTTGTTTTAAAGTCCGTTTTGTCTGATAAAATTATTGCTACCCCAGCTTTTTTTTTATTTCCATTTTCATGAATTTTTTTTTTCTATTCTTTTACCTTCAGTCTATGTGTATCTTTTGTTTTAAGATGTGTCTCTTGTAGACAGCATATGTTTGGGTCCAGTTTTCTTATCCATGCAGCTACCCAATTTTTTTGATTGGATCATTTAATCCATTTACATTTAAGGTTATTATTGATATGTAGTTATTTATTGCCATTTTATTATTTAAAGCTTTATTCCTTTTTTACTATATTCTTTTCTCTCTTTGTTCTGTTTACAACAGGCTCCTTAACATTTATTGCAGCATTGGTTTACTTGTAATGAATTCCTTGAGGTTTTTTTTGTCTGGGAAGCTTTTTATTTCTTCTTCAATTTTAAATGATAGCCTTGCTGGATAAAGAAGTCTTGGTTTTTGGCTCTTGTTCTGCATTACTTTGAATATTTCTTGCTATTTCCTTGCCTCCAGTGATTTTGTTGAGAAGTTGGATGTCATTTTTATGAGGGCTCCTTTATAGGTGATAGTCTTCTTTTCTCTAGTAGTTTTTAATATTTTCTCTTTATCTGTTAGCTTTGCTATTTTAATTATGATGTGTCTTGGTGTAAATTTCTTTGGGTTTCTCTTAATGGAGTTCTCTGTGCTTCTTGAACTTGTGTGACTTTTTTTGCATCAGTTTAGGGTAGTTTTTCACTATGATTTCATTGAACTAGGTCTCTATCCCTTCTTCTTTCTCCTTTTCTTCAGGAACCCTTATGATGTGGATGTTGTTTCTCTTTAGGTTGTCACAGAGCTCTCTTAGAGTTTCCTCAGATTTTTTTCAGCCTCTTTTCGTTTTGCTGCTCTGCTTCTGTGTTTTCGTTTATCTTGTCTTCTAAGGCGCTAATTCAATCCTCTGCTTCATCTAGCCTGTTTTTAATTGCTTCTAGTGTAGTCTTCATCTCAGATAATGTATAAATATTTGTCATTTCTGACTGGTTCTTGTTTATTATTTCAATGTTCTGTTTGATGCTTGTAATCTCTTTATTTATGTGCTCCTTGTGTCCCTCCATTGTTGTTCTAAGATCTTTTAGCATCCTAATAATCATTATTTTTAACTCTACATCCAGTGGTTTTTCCATATCTGAGTATTTCCATATCACTCAGTTCATTTTCTGGGGGTTTCTCTTGTTGATTCATTTGGATTGTACTTCTCTGTGTTCCCAATATGTGTGTTGTTAGTTGTGTTGTTTGTAGAGCTGGTTGAGTCTAGGGTTGGTGTTGTCTGCCTCCAATTTTCAGTTGTGTTATTTCTAGCTCTTCTTGGGTTGGCATCAGCTGTTGTTTGTAATCCACTGTCTGATTTGCTTTTCTAGTAGAACCACTCTGAAATCTTGATCTGTTTGTTTTCTTATCTTGGTGGTATTCTTGTTTACTGATCTCAGTAGGGGGCTTATTTGAAACTGTATCCAAGAATGTGACAGGTGTAACCTGAGACTCTGAAGGCCTGATTTGCCAGCTTATTTCCGGGGGCATGGTGCTTTCTCTGCTTTAGTAGGGTTGGTGTATCTTAGATCTCCATGGAGACCTGAGTTACTGTACCTCCTCCCCACTTCCTGTTTTCAGCTGTGTCTTGTTGTGCCAATTGAAGCTGGAGAGATTTCTGGAGGTGGGTTACCCAGGACCACTTTAAGCTTGTGCTATCTGGAGGGATCAATCCCTCCCACAGCTATGGCCGCCTCTGCACTGGATGAGTCAGCTTCTCAGGTCATCCCATGCATTCCTCTGCCTTTCAACATCTGTCTCTCTCTCCCCACTTTCCTTTTGGAAGAGAAGCCAGCTCTTTGCACACACCTCTTTCCCATGGCCCCAGGCAAGTGGCTGTGAGCGATCTTTTCTGTCTTCTCCTTTGAATGAGAGCCCTTCAGTGCTCTCAGCCTCACTCCCCCTGCGTTCCTGGAAGCAGAGGAGACCCACTGCACCTCAGCACTTCTGACCAGGCTCAGTGTGGCTTCTTATTTGCTCTTTGCTTTTTGAGAGCTGTTCTTGTAGTCCAAAATTGGTTTTTCACACTGATTGTTCCTAAATTAATTTATAATCCAGTTTGGTAGTGTGAGCTGGGACTCTGTGCATCTGCCTACTCTGCTGCCATCTTTGAGAGATGTTTTGATTTAATGCTGTTTTATACAAGTCTGTTTCTGCTACATAAAAAAGTCATTCCTGTAACAGTTTTGCACATTGCTGAATTAATAAATGTAGGTCATTATGAATTTCTAAATTTATAATTTAAAAAATACAATTTAGGAAGAATAAATTGTTATTTTCTAATTAAAATAAAATGGCATTTATGACAGAGACACAAATGCTCCAATTGAATTTACCTAATTATTAAATAAGGAAAAAATTCACTGACAAAAAATATATAAGAGTAGTAAATTGTTTACAATGTGTATTGGAGCTCTTCTTTCACTAGTTGTTATCTGTATAGGAGGTAAGCATTATTTTTTCACCCAGGCTTTGCTGATGTAGAAATTTTTTTAAAAATGGACTAATAGCCAAAAATTAAGAATATATTTATTTTTCATATTGTTGAGATAGGAATATAACATTCAATTCAGCTTCTTTGTAAGTTAAAGATAAGCATTTATTACATATAGCAAATAATATATAATATTATTCATGCATGCACTCTCACACTAATTCTATATTAGATAATAGTGGTAGTGGCAAAGGCAGAAAAGGAAGTGATGGGAAGTGTGGAGGTTGATACATAGGAAGAAAAGAGAAAGAAAAATAAAATGATTAGAAGAAAATATGAGGAATGAACTAGGAGGAGACAGATTCCACCTGGAAATCTAAGTCTTTGAACATCATAGGTTTGCTTTTACCTTAAATCTTAAGAAAACATTAATCTACTGATTTTTTACTGTGAAGCTGAACATTATATGTATCTTCCTCATTACATCTTTAATGTTCCAACAACAGAAAAGTATATATCATTAACAGCACCCCTGCCCCAGAAAGCAAAACAGGCATATATAAAATAATCCGGTAATATTTTTCAGAACAATTATTTCCTTTATACTTAAACCATAGCATACAGCCTTTTGAGAATTCACCTTGAATTGAAAGTGTTCTGTTCACATTATTCTCTGTGCTGTATAGATTTGGCTCCTTCCTTACCTCCCACACTGTGATAGCTTTGAAAAAAGAACTTTATTTTATCCCTTTTATGCTTATCTTCCCAAGCTGTACTAGTAAATAGAAAACAATAAATACTTCAATGAATAAATGAGAGAGTATCATGTATTAAACGATAAAATATCAAGCACTAGAAGAAACTTACATAAAATAAAGTGAACATATTATTTATAAACATTATAGCATCAAGTAAGAATTCAGTTTTATTTCCTTTTATAGATTAGGTATTAGTAATTATTGCAAGGGGAACAAAGTAAAACATAGTTGCAGGCTTTGAAGTTCCAATCTCTCTAGTTATTCCCCATATTTCTTCTTTGCCACTTGTTTTATCAGCTACCTTAACTACTTTGTGTTATGAAAAATAAAGAAAAAATAAATTGAGTGCATTCCATGTGAGAGTAGAAAGTAGCATAGATGAAACTTATGCACAATCTTGGTTGATCAACTCTTCAGCTGTTCTTTCTAGGTAATTACAGCCACCTTCCTCTCCAGGTGTGCTGAGAGACCTCATTCTAATCAAATGACTACATGTAGATAGCTATAGCTTAAATCCTCATTTCTTTCCTACTGGTATGTATCTTCTCCAAGTGGGCAGCAAGCAAAGAGGGCATAAGCCTGTGTTCACTAACTTTCCATTAAACATCAGTTCCCCAGATTCATCAAAGAGTACAGGAAGAAGGGGTAAATTTAAATTACTACATCTTCAGATTCATTATAGTAACTGAATTTCTTTAGTGCTCTTTTTGGTTTTAGGATTTATTTTTAGCTTGTATTGAATGTGCTACTTGAATTATTTTCTTATAGTTACTTTCTGAGAATACTAGTTATATATCTGGTTTAAATAATTATTTTTAAGACCAAGTGAATTGTCCATTAATATAGTCAGTGCAAGGACTATTATATATTCAAAGGACTATAAGTGATAGATACATGACTTACATAAGGTGAAATAATGACTTTGGTTTATTTCTATCTCCTGGACTTATTCTCTGACTGTTATTTTAATGTAGCTATTCTGCTATTAAGAAAATTGAACATTTTTGAACTGGCTCAAGAACCAGTTTCATTATTTACATGGGTGTAATTTTATTTTGAATGATGATTTTCTATTTCATTTCTCATTGATCTGACTTTTCATTTCATCGTTGCCTTTAGAAAGTGGCCAAAAGAAGTCAATAACAAATGTTTCTGTTCAGAGCCATGACTTTATACTAGTGGTAAATTATATATAAATTTGTTTGTGTGAATACAGAATATCAGTAGGGCTAATAAAATGTTTTTTGTTTTTCCTCTTCATCAGATAATAGTTTTGTGAATGTACTACGTGAAGAGCACTGATCAAAATGCTATGTTAATTTTGCAGGTGATGGAAGTCAAAGGACAAATGATCCATGTCCCAGAATCAAATTCCATCCTGTTCTTAGGCTCTCCATGTGTGGACAAGTTAGATGAACTTATGGGCCGGGGACTGCATCTCTCAGACATCCCCATCCATGATGCAACCCGAGATGTCATTTTGGTTGGTGAGCAGGCGAAGGCCCAAGATGGCTTGAAGAAGAGGATGGATAAATTAAAGGCAACTTTAGAAAGAACTCACCAGGCCCTTGAAGAAGAGAAGAAGAAAACAGTTGATCTTCTGTATTCCATTTTCCCTGGCGATGTAGCCCAGCAGCTGTGGCAAGGACAGCAAGTTCAGGCCAGAAAGTTTGACGACGTCACCATGCTCTTTTCAGACATTGTTGGCTTCACAGCCATCTGCGCTCAGTGTACCCCCATGCAGGTCATCAGCATGCTGAATGAGCTCTACACCAGATTTGATCATCAGTGTGGATTTCTGGATATTTACAAGGTAAAGGGGTTTGGGTACTTATATATTAATATTTCTTAGTTATAAATTGTGATCTTAACTAAATTCCAAGGATATAATTTTCTTTTTTGTATTTAACCTTGACAGTAAATGATTGATATCTCTTTAATTTAGAAATCTTTGTACACTATACAAGCATTTCTGCTTTATTGGTAAACTTTCATTGAGAGTAGATTAATAGTATGTATACTGTTACATACTATTAATAACTGTGAATCATGATATTGCTCAGTAAAGAAAAATTCTGTAGAGGTAGTCCTCTAAATTCATTATTAAAAAATTAATAGGCAATCTTTAACCATGTAATGTCTTTCTTAGAGAGGAGTATTCCAATATAAATGAGGAATTTTTTGTTGACAATTAAAAAGAAACAATAAATTATGCTAAAATATACATTGCATTATCAGTTCAATCATGGTTCATCAGTATTTTGCATTTCATTGTCAATTAATGAGTTAGGTCTCTCTAATTCTGGGAGAACACATGTCAATATTCTGGCTATTGCCCAAATAACCACTGGCTTTTAGTGGAGGTACCTTAAATTTCCAAACTAAATAGTGTAAGAGCTTTGAAAATGAGTACTAATCTCCATTGGTTGGCTTGCTTTGATGAACTTCTTATTAAAATCATAGCAATTTGCATGATTTAGCCCCAGATCTACCTAATGAATAACTATAACTTTACATAGAATTTCACAGGTAATGCAAAATGTGAAGGTGCATGGATTTGTTATATGAAGGACAGAAAGTACATTGAGTATTAGTAAGTAGTAGTGAACTGCATTTAAAAATTTTCTTTTTGATTAATCCATCTAGACTGCCATTTCTTTTTATAGTATGACCTACACATAAGGATATTTGGAAAGAACCTGTCTGTTTACATTGTTTTCATTAAGGTATATCTCCTTTAGAGAAAGGAGTTCTCTAGCCCATTATGTATAATATATAGCCAATGCTAAATATTTCAGTAAGTTTCTATTAAGGGGTAAATATTAAGTGTGAAGTGTAAATGAGGGATCTGCCTTGTTACACAAAATAAGAGTTCTTATAAATTATTTTTAACTTTCTTTTTTTGTGTGTGTGTGTGTATTTTTCTGAAGCTAGAAACGGGGAGAGACAGTCAGACAGACTCCCGCATGCGCCCGACCGGGATCCACCTGGCACGCCCACCAGGGGGCGTCGCTCTGCCTCGACCAGAGCCACTCTAGCGCCTGGGGCAGAGGTCAAGGAGCCATCCCCAGCGCCCGGGCCATCTTTGCTCCAATGGAGCCTTGGCTGCGGGAGGGGAAGAGAGAGACAGAGAGGAAGGAGAGGGGGAGGGGTGGAGAAGCAGATGGGCACGTCTCCTGTGTGCCCTGGCCGGAAATTGAACCTGGGACCCCTGCACGCCAGGCCGAGGCTCTACCACTGAGCCAACCGGCCAGGGCCTATTTTTAACTTTCTTATAATTTATTGTTATGTAATTTATGGTAGAGGTGCCAGATGTCTAAACCTAAACCAGAGGCACACTGCAGTGAGTCTGTCATTGTTGCGCCGGCCCTTGCCGGCTGGCAGAGCAGATCCCCTGAATTTGTCAGCATTTCCTGCCTCCTGGCGGGGGGCGCTGTTGCACTTGTATCAGCAAACTCCAGTCTCCTCTCTCAAAACCACTGATTTTCTGTGTTAACTTCTTCCAACTATAGTGGCCATATATTATTTTATTTCTAAGTTCATACAACTAAATGAGAGTGATAAATAGATAAATGGGTTCTCTTTTGGAAAAGCATAGGAATTCCTGATTTAAATATAAGTATCAGCTAGGCTTTTCATTGAATTTATTGGGGTGACATTGGTTAATAAAATTATACAGGTTTAAGGTATACAATTCCATAACACATCATCCGTACAGTGCACTCTGTGTTCACCACGACCCCAAGTCAAGTGCCCCTTCGTCATCTCTGTCCCTCCTCTAGCCTGCCAGACCCTCCTTCCCCTATTGCAATCCCCACACTGTTGTCTGTGAGTGACTATAAGGGGTTTTTTCCCCTTTCTTTAATCCCTTCACCTTTTTTACCCAGCCTCCGACCCCCATCCTTTCTGACAGCAGAGTGGATAAAAAAGCTATGGTACATTTTACACAATGGAATACTACTCAGCTAGAAAAAAAGAGGGAAATCTTGCCTTTTGAAACATCAGTTGGGTTTTGAAAAAAGAATTAATGTGATATCTTCTGAGGGTACCAAAACAATTTTATGGTTTAAATATATAATTTTAATTAGATTTTATAGACATCAAATACTCTTCTTTTGAGATAACCTAGGATACCTCACAATAAAAAAATCTGTGGGAATATCCTGTATGATCCTCAAATTCACTTATATGTTATTAAGTCATGACAGTTCCATGTATAGATAAATAATTATCAGCAACTTTTAACTTACAAAATGGATCTACTGTTTCTCTGATACTCAAGACTGTGCTTTTCATCTTTCTTACATGTATTGAAAAATAAATATAATATTTCCAGCTCACAAATCCTCTTAACTGGAAATTCTTGTGAAATGTTAGCAATAAATGATAAAGTAATATGATTCCAGGGCCAGGTGTGTTTAACATAAGTTTGGTGCTAAATGTGTATATGTAATTTGGACAGGTGTGTGGGCAGTGTGATGTTTGATCAGGGTTGTGGGGGTTGATCAAGACTAAGAAACACCAGACTCTGGGCTGAAGCCAGAACGATGGTGATATGGCCAGAGAGGGAAAGACAAGATAGAGAGAAAGAGAGAATATTACTTTTTGTATAAGATAAAACAAAATAATTATGGGAACAGTATGAGGAGAAATGAAAATTGGAAACCCTGTATCTGAGCTGCCGAATTTTAAATTTCTAATCATCATAATCATTCTAGGTAATTTTTTAGAAAATTTAAATAGTGCTATTACTATGAACTATCTGCTAAACTTTTAATTTCTATTGGAAAAAAAAATCTTAAAGGCAATGGAATTTTTAAAGGACCACAAATACGCTGATTTTAAATAATAAAATATAGTTTTGTTGGATTTAAAGTATGTGCAGGTTTTTTGTAAAATAATCATACCACAAAGAAAATATAATATAACTCACTTTTGTTTTTTGTTAGCAATGTAGAAAGAAACTAGGTAAATCTGAATGCCAAGATAAAGGAGCCTGAGAGAGTGCCCCACAGGGGGCACCTGAGGTCTGCTACTTCACAGTAAGACTCCAGTTTCAAATCTGTGGTTGGCCCTTTCTTGATCATCTTATTTTTCATGTTTCATATCACTGGAGAGATAATGCAGTAATGAATTATAATTCTAGTGCTAGAAGTCAGTTAAATTGGTCTATAATAAGAAGGTTCTACTAAAAATCATCACAACAGAAAAAAAATATAGTAAAAAAAAATCACAACCTTTGATAAAGCAGGAGGTTTAGGAAGAAGCTATAGTTTTACTCTATATATTTTAAGCACTGAGAAAATTAAAACCTTAACTGTGCTTGGCTGCCAAAATGCCCAAGGTATGTAAACGGTAAATAAGAGCTAGATAAACTGAAGGAAGCATGGATTATAATTTTGATCCTCTCTTAAATTGAAATGCAAATAATCAGCAAAAACTCTACATAAGTAATGCACTGTATAATATTTAGCTCTTTGGTTTTTATAGGATGTAGAGAATGAGCAAAATAAGGAAACAGTAACTCTAACTTTTAAGTCAGTGGTATATAGATCACAATAATGGTATTGGATATTGAAGCAACCTAACATGGGTTTTGCTTTCATTTACGTTTTTGCCTCTGACAAACCCTTCAGATAGAAAAAGGGAGAGGAAGGGAGAAGGTGGAGTCCTCTTCCATGCTCCTCTCACTCCATTCCACCCAGGCTGTGGTATCCCAGCGCTGTCTTAAATACTCTCCTCTGTGTTCTCTTTTCCCCTTTAGCCACTTGCCTTACTTTTCTCTAGTTCCATTACCTATAAGTCCAGATTCTAAAGCAGCACCTGTATTTAGTAGTAATTGTTCATCTTAGCTGCCATCATTATTCCTCAGACAGCTGTATCCAGACATATTCAAGTACATATTATATGGTTATTTTGTATCTTTTTGCATGTACATAACTGTATTCCCCCTAATGCTTGTTAGAAAAACTAAAACATGATTTAATTCAACCTCCCATGACTAATATGTGGAGTTATTATGGTATCTTCATTTTCAGATAGAGAAGCTGAGTTTTCAAAAAGTTAAATAACCCAGATCGTATAGCACTTATATTAGAATTTTTTTTTTTTTTTTTTGTATTTCTGAAGCTGGAAACGGGGAGAGACAGTCAGACAGACTCCCGCATGCGCCCCACCGGGATCCACCCGGCACGCCCACCATGGGGCGATGCTCTGCCCACCAGGGGGCGATGCTCTGCCCACCAGGGGGCGATGCTCTGCCCCTCCGGGGGGTCGCTCTGCCGCAACCAGAGCCACTCTAGCGCCTGGGGCGGAGGCCACAGAGCCATCCCCAGCGCCCGGGCCATCTTTGCTCCAATGGAGCCTTGGCTGCGGGAGGGGAAGAGAGAGACAGAGAGGAAGGCACGGCGGAGGGGTGGAGAAGCAAATGGGCGCTTCTCCTGTGTGCCCTGGCCGGGAATCGAACCCGGGTCCTCCGCACGCTAGGCCGACGCTCTACCGCTGAGCCAACCGGCCAGGGCCTTATATTAGAATTTTTGAACTGAGGCCTGTCTGATTCTAAAGCCTACAGTATTTCCACAAGCCTAGGTGGTGGTCTAGACAAAGATGAAATGGTAATAATAAAAAAAAACCCAAAAAATAGAAACTGTTTCAAAACTTAGGTTACATGATGAATAACTATAGTTACATTGTTGAGATGAGAAAAGCTCTATGACCACCTGACCCAAACCTGCTCCCTCTCATTCCTGTTGCAAATAGTTCAGAGTTTTGAGAAACTGTATCTTAAAAGTTGCGAACTCTCCCATCTGCCATTCTCCCTTTTTGTCAGAAACCAGCTAGTAGCTTCTCCTTTAATTCTCCTTTAGAGAAGTAGTGTACCAAGACGGGGGCAGTGAGATCAATAATCCAGAATGCAGGCAATGGGGATATATTTTAAAATAATGAAACTGAATAAGGAATCTGTTTGGGTTTTTTTTAAATCACCTTTTCCAGGCAACTCAAAAAATATTAGTCAAAAAATTCTTTCCTCTTTTGGGGTAGGAGTAGGGGGGCATTCCCATATCAAAAATCAACCTTGATTTGAAAACATTGGTGGAGTTAAATATTGAGTATCAGGTTCAGTCTTGGGGTGGGGAAAAGGAATAGAAAGACAAGATGGAGCCACCAGGAAATGCCAGGAGCAGAATTCTGTCCCATCAGGGCATCTGATGTTAAAAATCGGAAAAGCAACTGCAGAAAGCTCATATTGACAAAGGAAGGCAAGTCTTCTAAATCCAGGAAGAAAAGCTGAGTCCAGCTAAGTAGGAAGGGACAGAAATCCAGATTCAGTCTTAGGGGACATAAGACCTTAGGATTGGGCATACAGGGACTGATTACTGGAAATGGAAATCAGGCTGTGTGGCCAGGCAAACAAGTATGAAGACGGGCATCAGTACAAGCTTTGATATAGAACCAGTGGCTTTCCCAAGACCAGACATAGAGCCAAAGGATGCATGGGACCCCTTTACAGAGTCAGAAGGGAGCCAAATATGGCAACTTCATCAAAGAACATAGAGATCTCTTCTGAGATTTTAAATGTCCAAACTGGAATGAGACCCATAGAGATGCTAGAATTATCAGGGTATTTCTATCCATTCTTGAGAATGAATAAAATATATTTAGGAACACTCTTGGCATTAATACAACTTGGAAATTGCTAGTTACCTTGAGTTCTGAAAATATGCAAAATGTGCAATACAGTGAAAACACTGTATTGACATGATAAACTCCAAACCTCCATAAATACAATACTAATAGAAAGAGCTAGAAGAGACAGTAAGATCATGTACATTTTATTTTCATTTATATATGTAGATTGTTCTGCTGTAGTATCTCTTTGTTCTATTAACTATAGACTCATTAACTATAATTCTTTAACTACTCTGTGAGAAAAAATGTTTGTACATTTTAAAAATAAATACAGAGTGCAGGATAGATTCCACGATAGAAAAGTTCATATAATATAAGGTGATCAGTGTTGACTTTTGAGTGGGCATGTTATTATCTCAGTGAAGCTGAAAGTCCACCAAGCCTTTGGGATTCTGGTGTCTTGGTGCTGACCCCAGGCTTTGCACTGAGGTGCTAGCAGTTTTTAAATTAGAAAAGGAGCTCTATCTGACTTGAATCCCCATTTATCACCTCCTTGATAAGAGCCAAGAGCAATGCTTCCAAGGCTATGGGACTCGGAACTCCAGGTGCTTTGGACATTTTGACTTGTCCTGCCATGGAAGCAGCTGTTCACCGGATGTTCAGCCGGGTTCTGGAAAGTAAAACAGAGTCCAAGGATATCCACTCCAGTGAGAATGGGATTTTGCAGGAAATAAAATGAAATGCTTTATTTTCCTCTTGTTTTGTTTCATGGTTGTTTTTTTTTTTTTTTTTTAATGCTTTTTTAAAGTACTCAGGTACTTAGGCTATTCTTAGAGGTTAATAAATGTGTATGTAACATTCTACTCCATTTCCCAGCACTAGATGCCAGGCTCACTTAGTAAAGAGTGACTATTTCATTCCCCTCCCCCTAATATTTACATGTTTTCTGCTTTAATAACCAGTACACACTTTTGAAATGAAAAGCTACTAAAGATTTTTACTCTTTCTTTTTGATGTATTCCATCAACCTCAATGGCATTTACTTTCACTGCTATTTTATTGGAAATGAAGTAGTAGTACTTTCTAGTAAGTATTGCTAGGAAAGAGGAATTTCTAAAGTAAAAAAAAAACCCTACTCAATTCATATATTCACTCAATCAATGAACATTTTTTTGAGTCACTCAATGACAGGGCATGACTCCCATAGAAGCCTATAAAATGTTATGGAAATTAGTACTATATATTTTAGCACGATTTTAATGAGTAGAAAAGAACTAATTTATATGCTTTCAAAGGGAAGGTGACAGTCACAGATAAGCATTCTGTTCTGATATCTTTTCTACTGGGGGATTATACTGTCAGTTTCAAATACCATAATGCCCCAAAAATTACCTGACAAGGGTTTTGCTCATTTATATGTTTGCCTTCGGCAAGCACTTAGGCCAGAGATAAGGGAGGAACAAGGGGAAGGATGGGTCCTTTTTGTTGTTCCTCTTATCCCTGCAGCTAAAGCTGTGGAATCCCCAAGCTATCTTAAGTACACCACTTGGACTTTTCATCTTTCCGCCTTTCACCACGTATTTAACCTCTCTGCTTCAGTTTCACCATCTGTAAAGTAAGAGACCCACTGTAGCTACCACATAGTTGTATTTTTTCAGCTTTTAATTGAAATATATGTAAAATGCTTATTCATGTGTCTGGTCCATGGCAGTCAATGTAAATGTGAACTGTCATTTCTCAAATATGTAGTTCTGGTGCATATATGATGAGTTGGTAGGTGTTTTGTATGTGCATGTGTTTGTATGTACATGGAGATTGTGTAGCCAGTGCTTATTAGAGAAAGCGAAAATGCTTATTAGCTTCGGTTCATTTCTTTAGGTTATTCCAATTACATTGCTTGCCAGAGAAAGACTGAAGGGGAAGGGGAAGGAGAGAGGTAAGTGCAGGCAGCGAGAGAAATAGTTCCTTAAAATACGTTATTTGTATTATCTTCACTGGGTCCTCCTGGATCCTCTTTCTTTATTCTTTTCTTTTTTATTATTAATTCTATTTTATTTTTTTTAATCTTTTTTTTTGTATTTTTCTGAAGCTGGAAACGGGGAGAGACAGTCAGACAGACTCCCGCATGCGCCCGGCCGTGATCCACCCGGCACACCCACCAGGGGCGATGCTCTGCCCACCAGGGGGCGATGCTCTGCCCCTCCAGGGCGTCGCTCTGCCACAACCAGAGCCACTCTAGCACCTGGGGCAGAGGCCAAGGAGCCATCCCCAGCGCCTGGGCCATCTTTGCTCCAATGGAGCCTTGGCTGCGGGAGGGGAAGAGAGAGACAGAGAGAAAGGAGTGGGGGGTGGAGAAGCAAATGGGCGCTTCTCCTATGTGCCCTGGCCGGGAATCGAACCCAGGTCCCTTGCACACCAGGCCGATGCTCTACCACTGAGCCAACCGGCGAGGGCCTTTATTATTCATTTTAATGGGGTGACATTGATCAATCAGGGTACATAGGTTCAGAGAAAACATCTCCAGGTTATTTTGACATTTGATTATGTTGCATACCCATCACCCAAAGTGAAATTGTCTTCTGTCACCTTCTATCTGGTTTTCTTTGTGCCTCAACCCTCTCCCCACCCCTTTTCTCCCCCCCCTAATCATCACCCTCTTGTCCATGTCCCTGAGTCTCATTTTTATGTCCCACCTATGTATAGAATCATATAGTTCTTAGTTTTTTCTGATTTACTTATTTTACTCAGTATAATGTTATCAAGGTCCATCCATGTTGTCATAAATGATTCTATGTCATCATTTGTATGGCAGAGTGGTATAACATAGTGTATATGTACCACATCTTCTTTATCCCATCTTCTATTGAAGGGCTTTTTGGTTGTTTCTATGTCTTGGCCACTGTGAACAATGCTGCGATAAACATGGGGCTGCATGTGTCTTTATGTACCAGTGTTTTTGAGTTTTGAGGGTATATACCCAGTAGAGGGATTGCTGGATCATATTTTATTTTTTTGAGGAACCACCATACTTTCTTCCATAGTGGTAGTACTAATTTACATTCCCACTAACAGTGAATGAGGGTTCCTTTTTCTCCACAGCCTCTCCCAACACGTTATTACCTGTCTTGTTGATAATAGCTAATCTTAACAGGTATGAGGTGGTATCTCATTGTAGTTTTGATTTGCATTTCCCTAATAGCTAATGAAGATGAGCATCTTTTCCTATATCTGTTGGCCATTTGTATTTCTTCCTGGGAGAAGTGTCTGTTCATGTCCTCTTCCCATATTTTTATTAGATTGTTTGTTTGTTGTTGAGTTTTTTGAGTTCTTTGTATATTTTGGATATTAGGCCCTTATCTGAGCTGTTGTTTGAAAATATCATCTCCCATTTAGTTGGCTGTCTGTTTGTTTTGTTGTCAGTTTCTCTTGCTGTGCAAAAGCTTCTTAGTCTGATGTGGTCCCATTTATCTTTGCCTTCACTTCCCTTGCATTTGGGGTCAAATTTATAAAGTGCTCTTTATAACCAAGGTCCATGAGTTTAGTACCTATGTTTTCTTCTATGTAATTTATTGTTTCAGGTCTTATATTTAGGTCTTTGATTCATTTTGAATTAATTTCAGTACAAGGGGATAAACTGTAGTCTAGTTTCATTCTTTTGCATGTGGCTTTTCAGTTTTCCCAGCACCATTTGTTGAAGAGGCTTTCTTTTCTCCATTGTGTACTGTTGGTCCCTTTATCAAAAATTATTTAACCATACATATGTGGTTTTATTTCTGGGTTTTCTATTCTGTTCCATTGGTCTGAGTGTCTATTTTTCTGCCAGTACCATGCTGTTTTATCATGTATTTATAATATAATTTGAAGTCAGGTATTATAATGCCCCGAGCTTCGTTCTTTTTCCTTAGGATTGCTTTGGCTATTGGGTTTTTCTTTTATAGTTTTATATAAACCTGATGATTTTTTGTTCCATTTCTTTAAAAAATGACATTGGAATTTTGATAGGAATTGCATTAAATTTGTATATCGCTTTTGGTAATATAGTCATTTTGACTCTATCCAAGAACAAGGAATATTTTTTCATTTCATTGTATCTTTTTAAATTTCCTTTAACAATGCTTTGTAGTTTTCATTATATAGGTCCTTTACATTCTTTGTTATGTTTATTCCTTGGTATTTTATTTTTTTTGTTGCAAGCATGAAGGGGATTATTTTTTTGAGTTCGTTTTCTGATGTTTCATTGTTGGCATATGGAAGGCAATGGAGTTTTGTATTAATTAATTAGCTGATGGTTTATCATAAATGGCCTTTATTATGTTGAGATATTTTTCTTCTATACCCATTTTGTTGAGTGTTTTAAACATAAAATGATGTTGTATTTTGTCGAATGCCTTTTCTGCATCTACTGATAGGATCATATGATTTTTGTTCTTTGTTTTGTTGATATGGTGTATTACGTTAACCGTTTTACATATGTGAACCATCCTTGTGATTCTGGGATGAATCCCACTTGATCATGATGAATAATTTTTTTAATGTGTTGTTGTATTCGATTTGCTAGTATTTTGTTTAGTATTTTAGCATCTGTATTCATTAGAGATATTGGTCTGTAGTTTTCTTTTCTTGTGTTGTTCTTGCCAGGTTTTGGTATAAGAGTTATGTTGGCCTCGTAAAATGTGTTTGGAAGTATTGCTTCTTCTTCATTTTTTGGAAGACTATGAGTAGAATAGGAACCAAGTCTTCTTTCAATTTTTGATAGAATTCACTAGCATAGCCATCTGGCCCTGGACTTTTATTTTGGAGGAGGTTTTTGATAGATGTTTCTATTTCATCCCCGCTTATGGGTCTGTTTAGGTTTTCTACTTCTTCATGACTCAGTCTAAGAAGATTGTATTCTAGGAATTTATCCATTTCTTTTAGATTGTTAAATTTGGTGCCATATAGTTTTTCATAGTATTCTACAATAATTCTTGGTATATCTATGACATCTGTGGTATAACTATGACATCTCCTCTTTCATTTGGATTTTGTTTATTTGAGTCCTTTCTCTTTATTCCTTAGTGAGTCCTGCCGAGGGTTTGTCAATTCTGTTGATCTTTTCAAAGAACCAGCTTCTGTTTTATTAATTTTTTCTATGGTTTTTCGGTTCTCTTATTTTATTTATTTCTGCTCTGATTTTTTTTTTATTTCCTTTCTTCTGCTGGTTTTTGATTGCCTTTGTTCTTTTTTTTCTAGTTCTTTAAGATGTGAATTTAAGTAGTTTACTTGAGCTCTTTTTTGTTTGTTTTTATAGGCCTGTAGTGATATGAACTTCCCTCTTATTACTGCTTTCGCTGCATCCCAGAGATTCTGATATGTCATATTGTTATTTTCATTTGTCTGTATGTAAATTTTGATCTCTGCTTTTATTTCTTTGACCCAATCATTTTATAAAATATGTTGTTTAGTTTCCACATTTTTGTGGGTTTCTTTACCTCTTTTCTGCAGTTGAATTCTAGTTTCAAGGCTTTATGATCAGAGAATATGCTTGGTATAATTTCAATCTTTCTGAATTTGTTGATGTTATTTTTGTGGCCCAACATGTGATCAATTCTTGAGACTGTTCCATGTACACTAGAGAAAAATGTGTACTCTGGAACTTTGGGATGAAATGTCCTGTAGATGTCTATCATATCCATTTGTTCTAGTGTTTTGTTTAAGGCCAATATTTCTATATTGATTTTCTGTTTGGATGAATGATCTAGAGCCATCAGCAGTGTATTGAGGTCTCCAAGTATGTATGTATTTTTGTCGGTTTTTGTTTTTAGTTCAGTCAGTAGCTGTCTTATATATTTTGGTGCTCCCTGGTTTGGTGCATATATATTAAGAAGTGTTATGTCTTCTTGATTTAATGTCCCCTTTATCATTATGACATGACCATTTTTGTCTTTGATTACCTTTGTTGTCTTGTAGTCAGCATTGTTCAATATGAATATTGCTACACCTGCTTTTTTTGGATATTATTTGCTTGGGGTATTTTTTTCCAACCTTTCACTTTGGATTTGTTTTTATCCTTGTAGCTTAGATGTGTTTCTTGAAGGCAGCATACAGTTGGATTTTCTTTTTTAATCCATTCTTCTACTCTGTGCCTTTTTATTGGTGAGTTCAATCCATTTACATGTAGAGTAATTATTGGCCCTTGAGGGTTTCCTATTGCCATTTTATATATTGCTTTCTGATAGTTTTGTATGTTGTTTGATTCTTCTCTTTTGTTTTTCTATCATTTGTTTTTGTATGGTTGTAATCCATACTTTTTTCCTCTGTTACTTGTTTTTTCAAGCCATGTGCTTCTGTGGTGTTTTTTTCAGGGGTGGTTACCATTAAGTGATGGAAAGGATACATATCATGTTCATTGTAGTACATTATCTCATGAGTGCTTCTGTACTCCATCCTCCTTTGCTACTGTTAATCTTTGTCCTCTCCCCTTTTTTATTTTTGTTGTCACAGATTAAACTTGCTTTTATTGTGATCTTGATGGAGCTTTTACTTGTAGTTTTGTTTTGTGTTGTTTTTGTATCTGGTCGGAAAATCTCTTTTAGTATTTCGTGAAATGGGTGTTCTTTGGTGATAAATTTCTTCATCTTTTTTGTATCCATGAATGTTTTTATTTCTCCTTTGTATTTGAAGGATAGCTTTGAAGGGTATAGTATTCTTGGCTGGAAGTTTCTCTCTTTCCAAACTTTAAATATTGGGGTCCACTCTCTTCTAGCTTGTAGAGTTTCTTCTGAGAAATCTTATGATAATCTAATGGGTCTTCTTTTTTATGTTGTATTCTTCTTTTCTCTGGCTGCCTTGAGAATTTTTTCTTTTTCATTGGTTTGTGCCAATTTCACTATGATGTGCATTAGAGTAGGTTTGTTAGGGTTAAGATAACTCGGTTTTCTGTTTGTTTCTTGAATTCGAGGCTTTAGTTCTTTTCATAAGCTTGGGAAGTTCTTGTCTAATATTTGTTTGATATGTTCTGCTTTCCATTTTCTCTCTCTTCTCATTCTGATATACCCATTATTCTTATGTTGCTCTTTTTGATGGAGTCAGACAATTCCTGTAGGGCTTTCTCATTTTTTAAAAAAAATTATTTATTTATTTATTTTGTATTTTTCTGAAGCTGAAAATGGGGAGAGATAGTCAGACAGACTCCCACATGCACCCAACCAGGATCCACCCGGCACGCCCACCAGGGGCGATGCTCTGCCCACCAGGGGGCAATGATCTGCCCCTCCGGGGCGTCACTCTGTTGTGACCAGAGCCACTCTAGCACCTGGGGCAGAGGCCAAGGAGCCATCCCCAGCGCCCGGGGCATCTTTGCTCCAATGGAGCCTCGGCTGCGGGAAGGGAAGAGAGAGACAGAGAGGAAGAAGAGGGGGAGGGGTGGAGAAGCAAATGGGCGCTTCTCCTGTGTGCCCTGGCCGGGAATCAAACCCAGGACTTCTGCACGCCAGGCTGATGTTCTACCACTGAGTTAACCGGCCAGGGCCTCGTTTTTTTTTTAAATTTATGAGTCTCCTCTTCTCTCTGTAGTGCCTCTAGTTGCCTGTCTTATATGTCACTAATTCACTCCTCTATCTGGCTTGTTTTATTAGCTAAGCTTGTTACCTCGTTTTTCAGTTCATGAATTGGAGTTTTTCATCTCTGTTTGATTCGTTTTCATAGTTTCAATTTCCTTGGTGATGTATTTTTTCTATTCATTGAATTGTTTTTTATGCTCCCTAAACTGCCTTTCTGAGCTTTCTTGTATATCTCTGAGTATTTTTAGGACTTCAATTTTAAATTCTTTGTCATTTAACTCCAAGGTTTCCAAGCTATTGAAATTTTTTTATAGATTTTTCCTCATTTATCTGAGCTACATCTCTGTCTTTTGTATCCATGATATTTGATTTCTTTTTCCTTAATGGCATTTGAGAGTGGTATTGTTGATAACACTAATGAGTTGATCAAAAAAACAGAAAAATTAATTAAAAAGTTAAAAAATATTTTTTTGAGAAAATACAGTGAAAACTAAGAATTCCATTGTTTTAAGTGGAACAAAAACTACATAAAATGGAGAGCCTGCGTTGGGAGGAAGTGACAAAGAGACAAAATACGAGGTAAGACCCCACAAAATGCTACATGGAAAAATTTGGATCAAGAATAAAATAATTTGTTTGTAAATGATGGTCAAATGAGAGATAGTGAAAGAGAAAAGAAGAAAAAGAGAGTAAAAATACAGTGAAAAATGAAAATTCTATTGTACTAAATGTAGCAGAAACTACTTAAATGGAGAGCTGGAGTTGGGGAAATGCTAACGATATGAAAAGTGAAGCAAAAAGCACAGAAAATTCCGCAAAGAAATAATTTGAATCCAGAAAAAAATAATTTGTTTGTGTGTGAGGATCGAATGAGAGAAAAAGTGAAAGAGGAAAGAAGAAACCAAAAGAGAGAGATAGAAAAAAAAGAGAGAAAAGAAAAGAAAGGAATGAAAATAATGAGAGTTAAGTTTTTTGGATTGCAACCCTCATAGAAAAAAAAAGAATGGAAAATGTAACACCTATGGGTAATGAAGTTCAAAATGAAAAGAAAAGAATAAAATGGAAAGAGGATAAAATGACCAAGGTGGAAGGAAAAAAAAAGATAAAAAATGAAAGAAAAAAATGGAAAAAGTTATAAAGACTGTGGATTTTTCCTGATTTTGAGAGGTTATCCTCTTCTCTTTTCTTCTTTCTCTTTGTTTTTGGCTGGTGGCACTGTCCCCCAGGTTCTGCCCCTGTGGCACTCTTAGAGATTTGCAGTTGATGTTTCACTATCGTTATGACATAGACTTTGCCTCAGTCCAGTTGGTAGGTGGGGCTTGTCAGTGTTTGCAGGCTCCGACAATGGGAGAGTATATTTTCCCGGAGTCTCTCCCAGATCTCTCCTTCCTGAACCAGCAGCTCGGGGACCCAGCTGTGAAGTTGCCACAGCCACTGCCTGGAGAGGAAGAGCAGTAAGAGCTGCCAAATCCCCCCTCTATCCTTGCTCAAAGCACAGTTCTGGGTAAGGCTTTGCCAGCCAGAGCTGCCAGTGTAATCAGGCAGGGCCAGGAGCTGATTGCTTTTCAAGTGTCTTTCTATGAGCCTCCAGGCATGTCTAGTATGCCTCAGCACTCCACAGGTCTACTCTCTCCAGGCTTTTGCACTTTGTAACCTGTATCGGCTGGCAGGAAGATACCCCAGTCACTGCCTGCAGAGAAAGAGGTCTTAAAAGCTGCCAAGTCCCTCCTCCAGATTCATTCAAAGCACAGCTCTATGTATGAAAGTTTTATCCACCAGAGCCACCAGCTCAAGCAGGCAGGGGAGTGAGCTTATTTCTGGTCAGGCTCCTTTCTAAGGTTCTCCGGGTATGTCTAGTTAAATTTGCCTCAGTGCTCTGCAGGTCTGCTCTCCAGAGACTTCTCTCTTGTTGGGAAGCCTACAGTCCAGACCGCCAGCTTCCGCAGTGTTTTCTGAGGTCTATTCCGTGGGACTGTGCTTTTTAACCTGTATTGGCTGGCCAGAAAATGCCCCAGCCACTGCCTGCAGAGCAAGAAGCCCTAAGAACTGTCAAGTCCCTGCTCTGGGACTGCTTAAATTGCAGCCCTTTGGAAAGAAGGCTTTGTCAGCCAGAGCCACCAGCATAAGTTGGCCGGGCAATGAGCAGACTGCAGGCTAGGCTGATTTCAGCATTCCACGGGTCTGCTTTCCAGAGGTTGTCTGCAAGCTGCCTGCACACCCTTCCCCCCAGCCCTTCCTTAGCTCTCTTCTGGCGGAGTATGTTTTGTTAGCCTGTATGGCTGATCTTGGTGCCCCGCCCAAACATGTCTGGGCATAGAGAAGCCGGCTCTCACGCACTTCCCTCGTGCTGTTGTTTGGGGAGCGGGTATTATACAGAAATTCTGGCTACAGCCCACGCAGAAGGCCACTGCTGACAGTCTCCAACCCAGCCCCTCCATCCAGGAGCACGAGTGCCCATGCCCTAGATGCCAGGAGGAGCTACTCGCACACTGCCTGCGCTTGCCAATCAGGAGACCAGGAGTAACCAAAGCCCAAAATCACTCTGGTATCAGTCTGCACAGGCAGCCTGCTCGGCCACCTCTGCTGGGGTTTGCTGTTGGCATTAACTCCATGTCGACTGAGCCGTGGGAACACTCTCTCCTCGACTTGAACGTCTCTGCCCTAGCCAACTTCTTCACTCTACCCTGACCCTCCCTTCCTCTCTGTTCCAAGTGAAAGCAGCCCTTCCTCTGATCAGTGAGGAAAGCAGAATACTCCATTCTCCATCTTATTTCCTTTAGAGTGGATTATATATATTATGCCACCTTTTTGCCCAATCATACCTTTGTTTGATGTATGTGTATTTCAGATGCTCCTGGGATTGTTTCTGCCTCTAGTTGTTGAATTTGTTGAAATTTCAGGGAGAGGTATTGTGAGCACCCCTCACAGCACCATTTCTCTGACATTCCTCCTCTTTTTTGAAGATGGATCCATAGTTCATCTTCATGGGTCAGTTTTATTTAAATAACCTGAGCTACAATATAAAATTTATGAAGATAACAGTGTTTATCTATGTAATATTCACTTGTGCAATGTCTATGACCAACACTATCAAACTGAACCTAAAATGTTTATTTTTCTATATTATATGCTATGATGTCTGGAATTGTTTTTCCTCTATATACAGAGAACATTTTCTTTTACTCTTATGGCAAATTATGAAAGTTATAAGGCTAAAATAACTTAGATTGCCATGCAGAAATCAAAATTGATAAAGTGTCTTGCTGAATTTATTACAAGTATTTTGCAATGGTTGTTTTTATTTCTGTTGATTTCTAATTTTCTAGAGTGCTGACAGTTGCTAAGAGACTAATGTTTTTGAATTTTATAATATTAAGTGTTATGAACTGAATGTTTGTGCTCTCTCAAAATGTATTTGTTGAAGTCTATCTCCCAATGTGATGGTATTCAGAGATGGAGCCTTTGGAACGTAATTAGGTTCAGATGAGATTAGGAGGAAGGGGGAACCATGATGGGATTAGTATCCATATAAGAAGAGGAACAGACCAAAATTTTCTCTGCCACATAAAGATACAGGTGGCCATCTGCAAGCCAGGAAGGGAGCCCTCACCAGTGAACTGAACTGCATCAGCTAATACCTTGATCTTGGATTTCTCAGCCTCCAAAATATGAATTTTTTCCATCTGTATATCTTCTTTGATGAGGTGTCTGTTAAGGCCTTTGACCATCTTTTTAAGATCAGAATTTGTTTTTTTTTAATTGCTGAATTTTAAGAGTTTTTAAAATCTTTGTATAACAATCCTCTATCAGATGTGTCTTTAGCGAATATTTTCTCCCAGTCTGTGGCTTGTCTTCTCGTTCTCTTGATATTTTATTTCACAGCACAGAAGCTCTTAATTTTAATAATGTTTAGTCTTTTAGTTTCTTCTTTTATAGATTGTGTCTTATTGTATCTAAAAAGGCATCACAGAGCCCAAGGTGATCTAGGTTTTCTTTAATGTTATCTTCTAGAACTTTTTATCATTTTCTATTTTACATTTAGGTCTGTCATCCATTTTGAGTTAATTTTTGTGAAGGGTGTAAGGTCTGTGTCTGGAATCTTTTCGTTTTTCATTTTCTTTCTTTCTTTTTTTTTTTCCATGTGAATGTCTGGTTGTTCCAGTATCATTTGTTGAAGAAACTGTCTTTGCTCCACATGTTGCCTTTCCACACATCTTTCAAAGATTAGTCACTATGTTATAGGGGTCTATTTCTGGGAACTCTATTATTTTCCACAGATCTATTTATTTATCCTCCACCAATACCACATTGTCTTGATTACTGTAGCTTTATGGAAAGTCTTCAAACTATTCACTATGGTGACATCAACTAACATTATTTAGAATTTGTTATATATTTACCGAAAATTATAACAGACATTTATCATACTCTGGGAACATGTTTAAAGTTTTGGCATATCCAGAATCCCTGGAAAATAATAGACAATAATTATTTTTAAGAAGAGTGGATGAATGGATTCCAGGTGGAGCAATAATTTTGAGTACCAACACCAGGTGGAAGGTACAGAAAGTTTCATTTTGATTGGGGCATGGACTAAAAGTGACAGTGATGGATAACAGTGGAAAACTGGACGATTATTATTGACGATTTTAGATGATAGTACAGCGGAAAGAAATTTTTAATTGCTAGTATCTGACTTGAGAATTTAAAAAGAAATTTTGAGTGAGGCTTTCAAAACATTTTTCTTTGCTAACTTGCGTCAGTATATGAGTGGTTTTCAACCACCATCAGTTAAAGAGTTCACCACCTGATGCTGTATGAAGATTATAGGGTCTATAATCACTACATCCGTACTCTTCATACAACATCAACATGGATAACTCTTTTGTGGACCCATATGAAATTCCTGGTGAACCAAGGCCTCTCTGTTCACAGACTGGTGGTTGAGAACAACTGGTCTATATGATAAAAAACGTGAAGCCTGCCAGCAGCATTTTCTACATGATTGAGATTCCTGGACAGGAACAGGAGTTTACTTTGATAGACCTACTGAGAGTTCCATCAGGAGAAGAGCTTTTTCTGATAGGCAGTCATTTGGATTCTATTTCCCCTCATTTGGGAATCGTTCCCAGGCCAAATCACTGTTCTATTTATATCCTTGACCTCCTTTCCAATGCTGGAGCAGCTGAGCACTATAGAGATATCCTTAAAAGAAGTGGTATTTGGGTCAGAAATATCAACCAAAATGAGTGTGATTAGATAGGCTTTTTTTTTAAAGAACGAAGGGATTTTTTAAAGTTTTATTAATAAATTTTTAGTTAAAGTTGTTTCCATATGAATTGCCAAACCATTTTGCACAGTTCACTTGGATATATTTAATTAAATTCAAACTTTCTTTGGATCATTGAATACCTGCTGTGCCAGGTGACTCTAAACATTTGGTGTGTGTGTGTGTGTGTGTGTGTGTGTGTGTGTGTTTATCTGGGCTACAACTTGTAGTCTAAATTTCTGACAAATAGGAAATGTCTAGAGAAGTTTATTGTCTTTGTTGGTAGAAAGGAAGAGAGAGAAGGAGTGTACGAGAATGGCTGGGGTTCAAGATAGTAGTACTTTTTATCTGAAAGCTCACTGATTCTTAAAAATGGTGAATATCTAGGTGAATATTTTAATATTTTTAATCACTTTTTTTTTTTTTTGTATTTTTCTGAAGCTGGAAACGGAGAGAGACAGTCAGACTCCCGCATGCGCCCGACCGGGATCCATCTGGCACGCCGACCAGGGGCGATGCTCTGCGCACCAGGGGGCGATGCTCTGCCCCTCCGGGGCATCGCTCTGCCGCGACCAGAGCCACTCTAGCGCCTGGGGCAGAGGCCAAGGAGCCAACCCCAGCGCCCAGGCCATCTTTTGCTCCAATGGAGCCTTGGCTGCGGGAGGGGAAGAGAGAGACAGAGAGGAAGGAGGGGGGTGTGGAGAAGCAAATGGGCGCTTCTCCTATGTGCCCTGGCCGGGAATCGAACCCAGGTCCCCCGCATGCCAGGCCGACGCTCTACCGCTGAGCCAACCGGCCAGGGCCATATATTAATATTTTTAACTCACATTATATACCATAAGTCTTCAAACTTTGAGAATCATAAAATATACCCAAGAGCATGTGGAAATGCATATAGCTGGGCCTTATATTTAGATTTTGATCTAGTAAATCTAGGTAGGTCTGGGGATCTACTGTATTTTTTGCTCCATAAGATGCACTTTTTTTCCTCAAAAGTGGAGGGGAAAATACTTGTGCGTCTTATGAAGCAAATGTTAATTTTTTTTAGCTGCTGCAGGTTCCCGGACAACTAGAAGAGAATTTGAACATTAAAGTCTCTTCTCATTTGTCAATAACAGTGCTAATGGTTGTTAATATTGTTATTGAGTTTACATTGTTGAAATATTATTGTGGTATATTTTATTAAATATTTTAACACACCATTTGGTTCAAAATATTTTTTTTCTTATTTTCTTCCTTAAAACCCTAGGTGTGTCTTATGGTCAGGTGCATCTTCTGAGGCAAAAAGTATGATAATTTTCAGCAAGTACTTCTAGGTAATTCTTCTGCAGGTGGTCCTGAGTTTTACATTTGAGAAACTTGTTTAAAGGACAGTTCCAACCTATAAATGTAGAAACTAGATGTAATTTAAACCAATTAATAAAATTTATATTGCGCATCCTGACATTGTGCCCCCTTCTTTGGGTGGCAGGAGTGTGGCAATATTCAGGTTACCCCTTCCTGCCAGGCATCACCTGAGATGCCTCAGTTTTCTCTAGAACCTCTGGCACTGAAGAGTGACCTGCTCTCAGGAGGGAGACCCCTGCCACATCCTGTTAATATTGGGAGGAACACTCTACAGAGATCTAGTTCACACTGGGGTAGAGGTCTCAGGCAATACCTGCTGTGGGCATTTGGCTAAAATAAGTGAGACTGACAAGTGTACATTCTCAATGTCAGCAGAAGAGATGAGGAAAGTAATGGAAGGAAGGTAGAGACAGGAGTGCTGGAGAGGGAACCAGTGGGGAGAAGGAGATACAGAGAAGATGGCGGGGACGATGTTTATGGAAGAGGAGTAGAAGTTCTGAAAGATACAGTGGCAGAGGTGAAGGAGGTGATAAGGCCATGGCCACTGAATGTGATCTCTTTAAGGACTTTCTTCAGTCTGGATTTGGAGACAGTGAATGCTCAGGCTGACAGGGCCTTCCTCCTGCCGAAGCCCACATTTGGACAAATGCTTTGGCACTTGGGTGAAGGTACAAGACTCATCACCAAAATGTATCCACATTCTGGGTTACCTACCACCTTTTGGAATAACCCATCTTAATAACCATGCTTAAGAGCTACAATGCAGATTTGCTGAGGTTCATAGGAATGGAAGAGTCCAGATATTTCAGGACAGGCTACAAGTCCAAGTTCTTCTTTTAAATAAATTTCTATAGCAGAAACGAGTCAATCTTTAAAGAATATAAGGCACATTTGCCAGCCCCCTTTCACTCACCTGTTTATGACCCAGTGATCAAGTGCTCTGTGAGGTTCTAGGAGGTAAATGAAGATGTTTTGTCATCTTTAGGCTTTATTTGTCTGCCTATTATCTTATCCACTGCCTCTCCTGTCTCCTCCCCCTTTCTCTCTCCCTTCACCCCTGTCCCTCTCTTTTTGTTTCTAACACTAGCAGCCAAAACCAGAAAGCAAAACTTTGATTTAGACTAATTAGAAAACAGACTTTCTAATTTATCTCTCCTCTTGATACTATCCAGAGGAAGAGAGAGATTGTCCAGCAAGGTAGACTGCCAGAGTTTTCTGACCCTCTGCTCTTGTGCCCCTCCCCATGGTCTTGTTCACAAATCCTAGAAAGTTCAAAGGAAGACAGACCTAGGACTGGTGGATTGAAGGACTGAGGTGGCATGAGTCTCATGGGACCTGGGTTATTGACTGCCCTATTGTATGCAGTGGTCTGTTAGGCTGATCCTAGCTCCAGTACCACAGTCACCTTCTACAACACACACTTCTCCCTTCTCACTCTGCCCCAATTTCCAAGAAATCTCCTAAGTATTTCTTGAGCATTAGCCCAGAGGGAAGGGAGAAGAATGTAATGGGAATGAGATTCTATTAGGTGCTAAAATAAATTCTTTTACATGATTAATCTAAAACTAAAGGATTATGGGTGTGTTTTTGCATATTAATTTCTCGTTTCTCAAGTCTAACCAGTATTGAAAGTTTGAGGAGGATGAGAGGGTAGCTTTGGAAAAGGTCATTATTTGGAAATTGTCCTGGTCAAATACCGACAATTCTATTTTTGCAGAGGATAATTATTTTGTATTTCAGTTGTTCTCAATTTCAGATCCTCCAAGGTGATAATGTTGATGAACATCAGCCCTGGAGTGAGACATCAGCATTTGGCTGTGGCTGTTTGCAAACTCTGCTGTGATTATGCACAGTTGTCTAATTGCTTAATTTATCTATGTTTTGTGGACACGTTTTTCAGCAGCATTTGTGATTGCAGATAACGAATCATTTCTATTCCAGCTCATTATCCTATGTTTGCATTTACTTTGTCTGCTTGCTGCAGGTGGAAACAATAGGTGATGCATACTGCGTTGCTGCAGGGCTCCACAGGAAGAGCCTCTGCCATGCCAAGCCCATTGCTCTGATGGCCCTGAAGATGATGGAGCTTTCAGAAGAGGTGCTGACCCCGGATGGAAGACCAATTCAGGTAACTCTCTCAACAGTATCATTTGAATAGAAATGTATGTTTAAACCAAGGGAACAAGAAATTCGCTTCTAAATTCTATGTGCTGTAACTTACAGATCTGGATAAGTCAGGTGCTCAAAGAGGTTAAGGAATAGCTAGAGATGACTCATAGATTCAGGAAAAGACACATGGCATATGGTCTAAAATAGGAAAAGATGTGTGAAAGGATTATTATTTTTTTATAAATTATAAAATAAGGTTGTATAGATTACCGTGGAGAAAATGAAGGAGTTAAAGGATTAGGCGAAGGGAAAGAACTTGCTTTCAGTGACTGAGTCACCAAATCCAATCAAGAGTGATGGTAAAAGTCAGTCTCTGAGAAATAACCCAGAAAAATGAAAACCAAGGAAACAAGAAGATGGGAGACCTGGATACCCTCCTGTGGGCAGCGCACAGGTTTTCCTCACGGAGCCTCAGGCCTTAGAGTTGCCTCTGCAATTGTTATGTGACAGAGCTTGGCGTTTAGAGTCTACTAACTGAGAAAACTTAAAAAATGGGAAATGTAACCTCTCTTTTTGGTACTGATGGCTCTCTGGGAATGGATCAGGTCACACAGTGATAATTTTGCCAGAACTCCTTGGATCCCAGATATGTCATCGCTATGAATCCTTATAAGACAGAAATCTTGTATTTGGAAAAGTAACCTGGAATTTAAGTATGCCTTTTTATAACAGCTCAATATGAGTTTTAAAAATTAGAGAAAATCAAGTCTTAAAATGTAAGTACATTTCTAGTTCTAGCATTATGACAAGTTAAGGTACCCCAAGTGTCCCTTCTGACTGAACTATTAAAAGGCAGGGCTAAATATTTTTTAAATGTTTTTTAAAGACTTTTAAGCACAACACTACAGTCATTGTAAAAAGAGAAATGTGCCAATCACATTATAGGTATAGATTGAACAAAATTTAAGTGGTGACTTTAAATTAGATTCTCTGTCATCAACAGTAATAGTAGGAAACTAGAAAACATTATTTCCTCCCTTGAGGAAGATAACTTCAATCTTATCCTCAGAGAATTTCCACAGATAATATGTTCTGGGAAATCAGTGACTGATTTTCAAAAAAAAACCAAACGAATAAAAACACATACACACTCACACAGGAAAACAAAATACTATAGCTAAGGGCCAGTAGAAATAGTAGATGAGAAAAACAGAACTGGAGTGTTGTCAGATATCATGATTTTCAGGCAGAATTAAATTGACAACGTTTAATATAATTAAATAAATAAAAGAAAAACTTTGAAATGTGAGGTAGAAACAGCAGATCTGAAAAAGAACCAGAGAACTTGTAAGAAATCCACATAAAACTTAAAAAAAAAAAAGAGCCCAGGGGATGAATTTAAAATCAGATTAGACACAACTGAATAAAAAATTAGACTAAAAGTTAGAACTGAACAAATTACCCATAAAGTTTGGAGAATTGCCCTGGTCAGATAGCTCCATTGGTTAGAATGTTATCTGGAAACACAGAGGTTGCCAGTTTGATCCCTAGTTAGGGCACATACAGGAGCAGATTGATGTCTCTCTCTCTCTCTCTCTCTCTCTCTCTCTCTCTCTCACACACACACACAAATAAATAATTAAAAAATAAATAAAACAATAATTTTTTAAAAATTTAGAGAATTAAACATGGGGAAATATGAATCAGAATATAAAATGAAGAATATGGAGGAGTTATAGAAGAGTGAGAAGATGTAATTTATGTCCAGTTGGGGTTCCAAATGGAGTTAATAGAGAGAATGCAAAAAGGAAATGATTTTGGAACTATTAAAAGATTTTAATCCATTTACAGACATAATAACCCTAAAGAACTCTATAAAAGATAAATCAGGAATCCAAAGCTAAACATATCTTAATGAGATTTCAATACATTAGAGAAAAAGAGGACTTGATAAATGGCAAAGATGACGTTGATCAATTGGGAAAGGATGGGCTGTTCGATAAATTGTTTGGGACAATTGGTTATCCATGTAGAAGAAAAATATTAAAGTTGAATCTCTAGCTTATGAGTCTATATATAAAGCAATTCTAGGTGGGTTGAATATGAAAGAGCATATTATAAAACTATAAATGTACAATTAAATTTTTTTGACATAAAATAGAGAATATTTTTTCAAATAGTCATGTCAAAAATTTTCAAATCGTAAAGGAAAATGTGTATAAATTTTACTATATTTAAATGTAAACCTCCAGTTTTTCAGAAAATACGTACAGAGAATAAAATGACAAACACAAAGTAAGAGAATTTGTTGTGACACATTTAACCAAAAAAGTATCTTTGTTTAACCTCATCAGTAATCAGATTACTATATATTGATAACACTATACTTTTTCATCTACTAGTTTGGCACAACTTGGAAAGTCTGGGCTGTTGGTGAGGACATGGAGCAGCAGGAAATGTCACACACAGCTAATGGAAGTATATATGCTGTACTGTCCTTGGCCTTAACTAGTCAAGTTTACTTTGTGCCTCTCCTACAACCCAGCAATCCCTTTCCTCGATGTTTGTCCCAAGGAAGTACTTGTGCATATGTAGCAGAAGTCACACACAGGATTATCCACAGCAGTACTTTTCATAGTATTCTCAAACTGGAAATAACTGAAATATCCCCTTAATAAAACAGATAAACTAGCATATATATATTACTTGGAATACCATACAGTTGGGAAAATGAATGACTTCAGCTATTGACATCAACATGGATGAATGCCAAAAACATAATATTGATCAAAAAAAGCAAGTCATGAAGGAATGCTGCAGTATTTTTTTTTTTTTTTTTTTGTATTTTCTGAAGCTGGAAACGGGGAGAGACAGTCAGACAGACTCCCGCATGTGCCCAACCAGGATCCACCCGGCACGCCCACCAGGGGGCGTCGCTCTGTCGCGACCAGAGCCACTCTAGCGCCTGGGGCAGAGGCCAAGGAGCCATCCCCAGCACCCGGGCCATCTTTGCTCCAATGGAGTCTCGCTGCGGGAGGGGAAGAGAGAGACAGAGAGGAAAGAGAGGGGGAAGGGTGGAGAAGCAGATGGGCGCTTCTCCTGTGTGCCCTGGCCGGGAATCGAACCCGGGACTTCTGCACGCCAGGTCGATGCTCTACCACTGAGCTAACTGGCCAGGGCCTGGAATGCTGCAGTATTATTACATTTAATTGAATTTCAAAACTGGGAAAATTGAAAAAAAATATGGAATTTAGGAATACCTGCATTGATGGAAAAAGTGTAAAGGAAAGAAAGGGAATGATTAATACAAAATTCAAAGTGATGCTTATCTTCAAGGGAGAGAGAGGTGATGGCAAGAGGCAGGAGGCAGTAGGGAAAGTGGACATGGGTTTAGAGTGCAAAATTATTCGTTTTGTTACTATTCTTTAATGTGAATCTATGTTTACATTTGACAATTTTAAGAAGTGTAAAGAGAGAGACTCCCACCAGTAAAAATCATGGAACATTTTTAATAAATCTAGTTTGTCCCCTCAGGACATAATTATCTGATTATTCAAGTATGTGAATGACACTCCTATCACTGTCAGGAAAAACAAACCAATAAAAGGAAGCTGTCTCAGATCTTTTGCTAACTTCAAGTATACACATTCCACACTGAATTCATACCAGCTCTTACATTTTCAAGACTACCTGCCAGGCAGTGTTACCATATGGGATTGTTTTTCTAGGTTGGATTTTCTTTTATAGGAGATACAATGTTTGTATTGATTCATCATTGTCAAAGCAAACTTAAAGTACCAAAGAACAAAAGCAGGGAAATGTGTGCTCATCTATATTTCCATTTGTGGGATATAATATTAGCTCTGTCTTATGAATCAGATAGTCTTATTAAATCAGAAGAGGAAATGTCCCTAAAGATTTAATAAGAATGCAGAAAGAGAATTCAAAATAATAAAACTACCATAATAATTTTAGCTTCATTATTAATTTATATTATTTGCATGGCTTGGGATTGTTTTTTCAGCATATTAATTTGATTTTGAATTGGCTTCTAACTTGGTGCCATGAGAACATTCCCAAACTTATTTGAAAGAATCTTTCATTTAAAATGGTTCAATGTGGCCTGACCTGTGGTGGCTCAGTGGATAAAGCGTCGACCTGGAAATGCTGAGGTCACCGGTTTGAAACTCTGGGCTTGCCTGGTCAAGGCACATATGGGAATTGATGTTTCCATCTCCTTCCCCTTTCTCTCTCTCTCTCTGTCCTCTCTCTCTCTCTCTCTCTCTGTCTCTCCCTCTCCTCTCTAAAATGAATAAATAAAAAATAAAAAATGGTTTGATGTTATATTAGAATTGATACATTTCAGTTGGTTATTTACTTCAAACTGTCCACATTTTTAGGCTAGTTAAAATTTAAGCTGTTAGAACTGCAATACTTGCTAAAAAATAACTACCTCAAATTTTGAAAAATAAATTGAAAAATTTTAAATGCCTTATAAAATTTTGAGGTACTGGTCATGATGGGAAATAAGAAAATGAACTATCAACTATAATTGCTTGCAAATGATTAGTAATGTCCTTGTATCATGAACTGTAAAATTGGATTAATTTTTAAATAAAAAAAACAGCATATAGCATTTCACTTCTTCAGTTTATAATACTCAAATTTTAAAAATAGTGATTTTAAAATTAATGCTTTTAGAAATAGTAATTAAGAATGCATTTTGTAGTTCATCAATATGATGTTTATTCTATTGGCTGAATATATGGAAATACCAGCATTATGCCTATTTCACATTTTTCTCTCTCTAGAGAAAATCTGATTTTCTTATAGCTTAAACAATAGGTTATTGAAGAAAAATAAAATCAGATTCATATCTCTCTCCTTTGAACTAGCTATATGGTAATTTTACTAGAAAATTATATAATTTCGTTCTGTTCATTAATTTGTAAACCTAATCTTAAAGTATTTTGAATAGAGTTTTTAGTGCTGAAAACTTTTACTAATAGTTCAACCACTCTTTGATTAAAATAACAAAACATGTATTACTGTTTGTGCTTTTTCAAGCTGGGTTGAAGATTGACCAGAGTTTGTGATTAAGTGCAGGTATACGTTAGAAAGACAGGTAGCATTTTCACGACTTAAAGCTTTTGAAGAAGATTGAGTTAGTGTGTCCAGACATAATTTTTACTGTTGGATTTCAGTGTTTAAAAAAGATTTTCATTGAATTTCATTACATAAGCATACAAATGCAAATTATCTTAATTAATTCAGTGAACAGTACATTTTATATAATGAGGCAATTATAGAGATTGCAAAATATAGTTTAAAAAAACATTGTGTGATCATGTTGTAATACTAACATGTTTAGCCATCTTAATTGCAAATCAGGAAAATGCTATGAGTTTCTTTTTACTGTCTAGTTCAAAGGCAGGAATATTATTGTACAATTTAAATGTACCATAACACGTTAAATTTTAGCTACTTAAGTTCAGTTAAGTTTTGTAGTGAGCTTACAGAATTTTTTGAGATTATGAAATAAATATATTCCAATTACTTTAAAAATAGTTGTTATTTAAAAGGAAACTTGGTGTTGTTATTTTAATATTGGAAGGGATTTGCTCCTTGCAAATATTGCAATACTTAATTAACCTCGTGAGTGTACAGCCCAAGACTCTATTTAGAAAAAAAGAAAAGTTGTTTGATAGTTTAGATTAATTCTCTGTGATTCTTTGATAATTGTTTATTTATAAAATCCTAATTGTACTTTCAATCTGGAAGTGTGTATACTTATTTGAAACTTTCTACTTCCAGAATCTATATCTAAGGATATCTAAGGTGATAAATCTAAGTAGTCTGAAAGAACTGCATAGGCATTGTATACTATGAACTCACTATTAAGATACTGAGCCCAGCCTGACCTGCGGTGGCACAGTGGATAAAGCATCAACCTGGAAAGCTGAGGTTGCTGGTTCAAAACCCTGAGGTCACTGGCTCTGAGTACAGGCATCAGCTCTGACTTGAGTTGGGGGAATTCTCCACATGATCCCAAATGGTGTGAAAAACCCGAGGTCTCTGGCTTGAGCAAGGGGACAGTGGCTCAGCCCCGGTCAAGGCACATACAAGAAGCAATCAATGCACAACTAAAGTAAAAGTAACTAGAAATTGATGCTTCTCATCTTCTCTCCCTTCCTGTCTGTTTCTCACTCTCTCTTCTCTCTCAAAAAATAACTAAATAAAACCAGTTATCCTTGTTTCTTGTGTTTATGCAATAAACACATTTGAATTTACTTTTAATCTAGCTAATGCACATAATGGTATTTTTAGTAAATCATTGTTTTAATGTAGCAATAATATACAAAAACACAATATAACATCACCGGTAAATTTATGACTAAATATATTTTCTTTATTTTTCCTTTTTATTTTTTTTTAATAATTTTATTTTTTTTAATGGGGTGACATCAATAAATGAGGATACATATATTCAAAGATAACAAGTCCAGGTTATCTTGTCGTTCAATTATGTTGCATACCCACCACCCAAAGTCAGATTGTCCTCTGTCACCTTCTATCTTGTTTTCTTTGTGCCCCTCCCCACCCCCTATCCCTCTCCCATTCCCCCCTCCCCCCCGTAACCACCACACTCTTATCAATGTCTCTTAGTTTCACTATTATGTCCCACCTACATATGGAATAATACAGTTCCTGGTTTTTTCTGATTTACTTATTTTGCTTCGTATCATGTTATCAAGATCCCACCATTTTGCTGTAAATGTTCCGATGTCATCATTTCTTATGGCTGAGTAGTATTCCATAGTGTATATGTGCCACATCTTCTTTATCCAATCATCTATTGATGGGCTTTTTGGTTGTTTCCATGTCCTGGCCACTGTGAACAATGCTGCAATAAACATGGGGCTGCATGTGTCTTTACGTATCAATGTTTCTGAGTTTTGGGGATATATACCCAGTAGAGGGATTGCTGGGTCTTAAGGTAGTTCTATTTGCAGTTTTTTGAGGAACCACCATACTTTCTTCCATAATGGTTGTACTACTTTACATTCCCACCAACAGTGTATGAGGGTTCCTTTTTCTCCACAGCCTCTCCAACATTTGCTATTACCTGACTTGCTAATAACAGCTAATCGAACAGGTGTGAGGTGGTATCTCATTACCGTTTTGATTTGCATTTCTCTAATAGCTAAAGAAGATGAGCATCTTTTCATATATCTGTTGGCCATTTGTATTTCTTCCTGGGAGAAGTGTCTATTCATATCCTCTTCCCATTTTTTTATTGGATTGTTTGTTTGTTTGTTGTTGAGTTTTATGAGTTCTTTGTATATTTTGGATATTAGGCCCTTATCTGAGCTGTTGTTTGAAAATATCATTTCCCATTTAGTTGGCTTTCTGTTTATTTTGTTATCAGTTTCTCTTGCTGAGCAAAAACTTCTTAGTCTGATGTAGTCCCATTCATTAATTTTTGCCTTCACTTCTCTTGCCATTGGAGTCAAATTCATAAAATGCTCTTTAAAACCCAGGTCCATGAGTTGAGTACCTATGTCTTCTTCTATGTACTTAATTGTTTCAGGTATTATGTTTAGATCTTTGAGCCATTTTGAGTTAATTTTTGTACAGGGGGAGAGACTGTAGTCCAGTTTCATTCTTTTGCATGTGGCTTTCCAGTTTTCCCAGCACCATTTATTGAAGAGGCTTTCTTTTCTCCATTGTGTGTTGTTGGCCCCTTTATCAAAAATTATTTGACTATATATATGTGGTTTTATTTCTGGACTTTCTATTCTGTTCCATTGGTCTGAGTGTCTATTTTTCTGCCAATACCATGCTGTTTTGATTGTCGTGGCCCTATAATAGAGTTTGAAGTCAGGTATTGTAATGCCCCCAGCTTCATTCTTTTTCTTTAGGATTGCTTTGGCTATTCGGGGTTTTTTATAGTTCCATATAAATCTGATGAGTTTTTGCTCTATTTCTTTAAAAAATGTCATTGGAAGTTTGATGGGAATTGCATTAAATTTGTATATTGCTTTGGGTAATATAGCCATCTTGATTATATTTATTCTTCCTAGCCAAGAGCAAGGTATATTCTTCCATCTCATTATATCTTTTTCGATTTCCCTTAACAATGGTTTATAGTTTTCATTATATAATTCCTTTACATTCTTTGTTATGTTTATTCCTAAGTATTTTATTTTTTTTTGTTGCAATTGTGAAGGGGATTATTCTTTTGAGTTCCTTCTCAGTTGTTTCATTGTTGGCATATAGAAAGGCTATTGACTTCTGTATGTTAATTTTGTATCCTGCGACCTTACTGTATTGGCTTATTGTTTCTAGTAGTCTTTTTGTGGATTCTTTGGGGTTTTCGATGTATAGGATCATATCAGCTGCAAAAAGTGATACCTTTACTTCTTCTTTTCCGATATGGATGCCTTTTATTTCTTTGTCTTGTCTGATTGCTCTGGCTAGAACCTCTAGTACCACATTAAATAAGAGTGGAGAGAGTGGACAACCCTGTCTTGTCCCTGATTTAAGGGGGAAAGCCTTCAGTTTAGTGCCATTTAATATGATGTTAGCTGATGGTTTATCATATATGGCCTTTATCATGTTGAGATATTTTCCTTCTATACCCATTTTGTTGAGAGTCTTAAACATAAAATTGTGTTGTATTTTATCGAAAGCCTTTTCTGCGTCTATTGATAAGATCATGTGGTTTTTGTTCTTTGTTTTGTTGATATGGTGTATTACATTAACCGTTTTATGTATGTTGAACCATCCTTGAGTTTCTGGGATGAATCCCACTTGATCATGATGTATTATTTTTTTAATATGTTGTTGTATTCGATTTGCTAGTATTTTGTTTTTATTTTAGCATCTGTATTCATTAGAGATATTGGTCTGTAGTTTTCTTTTTTTGTGCCATCCTTGCCTGGTTTTGGTATGAGGGTTATGTTGGCCTCATAAAATCTGTTTGGAAGTATTGCTTCTTCTTTAATTTTTTGGAAGACTTTGAGTAGAATAGGAACCAAGTCTTCTTTGAATGTTTGATAAAATTCGCTGGTATAGCCGTCAGGGCCTGGACTTTTATTTTTGGGGAGGTTTTTAATGGTTTTTTCTATTTCTTCTCTACTGATAGGTCTGTTTAGGCTTTCTGCTTCTTCTTGACTCAGTCTAGGAAGGTTGTATTGTTCTAGGAATTTATCCATTTCTTCTAGGTTGTTGAATTTAGTGGCATAAAGTTTTTCATAGTATTCTACAATAATTCTTTGTATATCTACGGTGTCCATGGTGATTTCTCCTCTTTCATTTTGGATTTTGTTTATATGAGTTCTTTCTCTTTTTTCCTTGGTAAGTCTTGCCAAGGGTTTGTCAATTTTGTTGATCTTTTCAAAGAACCAGCTCCTTGTTCTATTAATTTTTTCTATAGTTTTTCTGTTCTCTAATTCATTTATTTCTGCTCTGATTTTTATTATCTCCTTTCTTCGGCTGGTTTTGGGTTGTCTTTGTTCTTCTTTTTCTAGTTCCTTAAGGTGGGAAGTTAAGTGGTTCACTTAGGCTCTCTCTTGTTTGTTCATATATGCCTGAAGTGATATGAACTTCCCTCTTATCACTGCTTTTGCTGCATCCCATAGATTCTGATATGTCGTATTGTCATTTTCATTAGTTTGTATATATCTTTTGATCTCTGCACTTATTTCTTCTTTGACCCATTCATTTTTTAAAAGTATGTTGTTTAGTTTCCACATTTTTGTGGGATTTTTTCCCTCTTTTTTGCAGTTGAATTCTAGTTTCAAGGCTTTATGATCAGAAAATATGCTTGGTACAACTTCAATTTTTCTGAATTTGCTGATGTTGTTTTTGTGGCCCAACATATGGTCAATTCTTGAGAATGATCCATGTACACTGGAGAAAAATGTATACTCAGTCACTTTGGGATGAAATGTCCTGTAGATGTCTATCATATCCAGGTGCTCTAGTGTTTTGTTTAAGGCCACTATGTCTTTGTTGATTCTCTGTTTGGATGACCGATCTAGAGCCGTCAGCGGTGTATTGAGGTCTCCAAGTATGATTGTATTTTTGTCAGTTTTTGTTTTAAGGTCAATAAGTAGCTGTCTTATATATTTTGGTGCTCCTTGGTTTGGTGCATATATATTAAGAATTGTTATGTCTTCTTGATTCAGTGTCTCCTTAGCCATTATGAAATGGCCATTTTTGTCTCTGAGTACTTTTGTTGTCTTGTAGTCAGCATTATCCGATATGAGTATTGCTACACCCGCTTTTTTTTGGATGTTATTTGCTTGGAGTATTGTTTTCCAGCCTTTCACTTTGAATTTGTTTTTTCCTTGTTACTTAGATGAGTTTCCTGTAGGCAGCATACAGTTGGATTTTCTTTTTTAATCCATTCTGCTACTCTGTGCCTTTTTATTGGTGAGTTTAATCCGTTTACATTTAGTGTAATTATTGATACTTGTGAGTTCCCTATTGCCATTTTATATCTTGCTTTCTGTTAGTTTTGTGTCGTGTTTGATCCTTCTCTTTCGTTTTTCTATCTTTTGTTTTTATTTGGTTGTATTCCATACATCTTTCCTCTGTTGCTATCTTTTTTATCTCATGTGCTTCTGTGGTGGTTTTTTCACTGGTGGTTACCTTTGAGTAATGAAAAGGGTCCCTACCCTGTTCATTGTAGCGAACTATTTTGTGAGTACTTTTGCACTCCATCGTCCTTTGAAAAATATGGAACGCTTCACGAATTTGCGTGTCATCCTTGCGCAGGGGCCATGCTAATCTTCTCTGTATCGTTCTAATTTTAGTATATGTGCTGCCGAAGCGAGCACTCCTTTTTATTTTTTATTATTTATTGGAGTGACATTGTTTAATAAGACCATATAGGTTTCAAGTGTATATTTCTATGATACATGATCTGCATATTGTATTGCTCACCACCCAAACTCAAATCATCTTCTACGTATTTCCTAATAGATCTATTCTTATAGTAAATTAGATTATGATACCAGAAATAGGTTTATTTTTTAAAAAATAATATCTATAAAGTATTTTTTTCACTGAGAGTTTACCAGTAGATAAGGTGGCATGTTCTTTGTATTTTGCTTTTGTTTAATTATTAGAGCTTTTCTGTATCTTCTCTTCAGATCTCTTCTAACTCACAATTACTCCTTGCAATTTGTTATAAAAATAATCTGTTAAACCCATCTATTTAATACTTAATGTTGCTCATAGCAGTTTATAGTTTTATAAGTTTTCATTTATCTGACAAATGTTTATATTGTTTTTATTCCCTTAAGTATGTCAGCCATAATTAATATAAGCTCTTCGCTTGATTAATCCCTTCTTTAGAGCTCATGTTTATTCTTTAACTTAATTTTTAGTCATGTTACTTGTCTCCTGTGTGCATAATTATTTTTTGTTTTGAGTGCTAAAGATTATTATATATTAAAATTACAGGCATAATTTGACACCTAGAATGATGTTACCCTCCTGTAGGGAAATTTTACATGTGCTCTGGCCTAAAATTGCTAGGAGCTCTAGCAAGCAACACTGGGCTTCAGTTTCTGAGGGAAAACTTACTTCTGACTCACCTTATGTTGATGGCATCATCCTTATGCCTGTGGTGTTGCCTGTCAGGGTCTCATCTCAAAATCTGTAGGGTTTACTAAGGCTCCCGCCTTGGCAGTTTTTGTCCCTGTGGTCCTATGAAGTTGTCAAAAGTACTGCTCATTTTCTCACCTTCTCAATCACTTCTGACTGATGCCCAGGGCAGAAAAGTGCATGCAAATTAGTGCTCACCTTTCCTCAGGTTTATATTCCCCTGTATCTTGCTGCAGTACTTTTTCATTGCTCTGTGAGCTGACCTACAGAGGATGGTCCAAATTATATAATCTGTTTTTACCAGAAATGGCAGTGTAAAGTGATGTATATTTTTATGTGCTTTATTTTGCTAACAGTGAGTCATCCTTACTAATCTACATTTATGCCTATTTTCAACCCAAGGCACAGATGAAATTCTCTTTAAAAAGAAAAGACAGAAACATTTAACTGTATTTAAACTAGCTACTACAGAATAACAACTTCTATTAAGGTACTTAAAGGTATGCCTGGGAGTCAGTATTTCAAGTTCTTTTTATGTAATCACTCTATTAAAGAGGAGTATTGCCATTAGTTCCATTTTACAAGTGAAGAAAATAAAACTATAAGAAAATAGCCAGAGCTCCCAACTGCTACACTCTATAAACTTATTAAATAAAAACATGCTAAGTTTTATGATGTAAAAGTTTCCCTATTTTTTTTTAGTATTCTATTATCTAATAAGATAGATTTTCATGGCTTGAATCTTCAAGAATATTTAAATTTATATTAGATATTTTTTAAGGGAATAGAAGTAAGTAATCTATTTTAGAGATATCCCACCTAAAATGATTAATTTTTTAAATTAGAAATTAAGAGAGATGGGTTCAGTTATGTATGTGAGAGGGGAATGGGTTTTATCCCATCACTATTTTTTTTTTATGTGTGTGTGACAGAGACAGAGAGAGACAGAGAGAGGGATAGATAGGGACAGACAGACAGGAAGGGAGAGAGATGAGAAGCATCAATTCTTTGTTGCAGCTCCTTAGTTGTTCATTGATTATGTTCTCATGTGTGCCTTGACTGGGGGACTATAGCAGAGTGAGTGACCCCTTGCTCAAGCCAGTGACCTTTGGGCTCAAGCCAGAAACCATGAGGTCATGTCTATGATCCCATGCTCAAGCCAGGAACCTCACACTGAATCTGGTGAGCTTGCACTCAAGCCTGATGAGCCCGTGCTCAAGCCAGTGACTTCAAGGTTTCAAACCTGGATCCTCTGCGTCCCAGTCTGATGCTCTATCCATTGCGACACCGCCTGGTCAGACATATCCCATCACTATTTCGACAATTAAGTTCACTGCCCAGATTGAGTTGGGGACATCCACTAGTTATCTTATTCCATTGTTTTTTTCTGTTTATTTCCCCTTCGTTTGTTTTTTTATTATGGATTGTAATGCAGAAGCTATATATTTTAAAATGGTATATTATGGAGTTTTTTTTCCCCCAAAGGGTAATCTTCACTTAATGTCTTATATTGTACTTGTTTTTATATATTGAATAAAATATTTATTTAATGCTAGAATTACTCTTCTGGCATGGTGCTATAGTGCTGAACTTTAACAGACATAGCAGCACCCTTAATGCCTTACATTACAACCCTTCTATAAAAAATCAGCATAATGATTTTATACAAAATATTATATATGTAATGTATATGACAGTGAGATAGAATTTCATGGCTAATTTATTTTATCTTTTATCATGACTAAGTCTAATACAGTCACAGACTTTTACTATTTTTCATCTATCAACATTAGTTTATCAGGCACACATTTTGAAAAGTCCTGGCCTTGCTGAAGAGTTCTGTTATATTTGTCAGACAGATTTTTCATGCAGTTCTTTGTGAAGGTATTTGCATAATTTTACTACATGAAAAATCTAGTAATAATACATTAGTGAAGGAAATATAAGACAAGTCAATGAAAGGAAAAGCTAAATTGATTTTCATGAAACTGTGTGTAAAATATAAAATTGCTCAGTTTGATTTGCTGCAGCAGCCCCCACACTTCCACATGAAAATCTGTTAAGCTTTGTGTTGATGTCATGTCAGGCATATTTGCAGAGGAGAAATGCATTTTTAGTGGAGACATGGTTTAAACATTTTATGAAGTTTCCCTGGTAAATATTATCTTTATGGGATAAGGACGCTTAAAGAGGTTATAATCTACTTCATTTATTTTAACCTGTCTCTAGAAAATGTACCACTCCTTCCCCAGGAGTATTTATTTGTACAAAAGACAAAAAATTGTATTAGTAAAGGCATTCTTTTTTTTTTTTTTTTTTTTTTTTTTTTTTTTTTTTTTTTTTTGTATTTTTCTTAAGTTGGAAACAGGGAGGCAGTCAGACGGACTCCCGCATGCTCCCGACCGGGATCCACCCGGCATGTCCACCAGGGGGCGATGCTCTGCCCATCAGAGCTATTCTAGCGCCTGAGGCAGAGGCCACAGAGCCATCCTCAGCGCCCAGGCAAACTTTGCTCCAATGAAGCCTCAGCTGTGAGAGGGGAAGAGAGAGACAGAGAGGAAGGAGAGGGGGAGGGGTGGAGAAGCAGATGGGCGCTTCTCCTGTGTGCCCTGGCCGGGAATCGAACCCCGGACTCCCGCACGCCAGCCCGACGCTCTACCACTGAGCCAACCGGCCAGGGCAAGGCATTCATTTTTATTTGATTACGTGGTGTACTTTAGAAGTATGAAGCCTCCAAGTAGTTAGGTAGCGCATGTTTTTATTTATCTGAGTTTTATGTAGGGAATAAGAATCTTTGCCCTGCCAATGCTCACTCGTTAAGGAAACTTTAAGATATGATTTCACCAACCCATTTTGGGGATAGATTGGCTCATTATCTTTTGGAATATGGTCCCTTTTTTGGCATTATCACACAAGAGAGGTTTTATTTGCCAGTTCAACTTAATCTCTTTTATGGCTAATTGTCATGCACCTATGTCAACATTAGCAGCTTAAATCTAACAATACCATATAAGTACTGCACGCTGACCGATTGCGCCACTGGAGCTCCCAAATCTAACAATACCAAAAATGATGCAGAAATGGCAAGATAGTATTGTAAGACAGTAATGTGTTTTCTGCATGCTAACCACACTGTTAGGTTTTATGTCTTTGGTTATTGTCTGAAAATCTCGTATCTAGCTCCAAATGAAATTTAAA
The DNA here is from genome assembly GCF_036850765.1 of Saccopteryx bilineata. Classification (NCBI taxonomy): domain Eukaryota; kingdom Metazoa; phylum Chordata; class Mammalia; order Chiroptera; family Emballonuridae; genus Saccopteryx; species Saccopteryx bilineata. The sequence goes on from NC_089490.1 coordinate 313,244,011, forward strand.
AATGATTTTCAAGTTAATTTATTAGTTTTTTTAAATTATTAAAATAAAATGACCCCTGAAAATTAGCACCCAGAAAATAGTCAGAATCACTTATAATTTATCAGCCAACCATAACCAGAATGTCCATTTTGTTGAGTATTCTTAAAGGCTTTTTTCTGAATATGCAAACACATAGAAATAGAATATGCTGATTTGAAAAGTAGATTCCTTTAAAATTAAATGGACATCATTCAATTAAGTATGATACACCATATGCCAAAAATATATATGCATCCTAAATATGTAAGAGAGACTTGGTAAGTCCTAGGAAGCATCTGTTATAGTTATTAATTCACTTTAATTTTATATTTTCCTGTTCCTACAATTGAGTTTTTGAGTCTTTGAAAGGCAACTTTTAATCAGCTGAGTTGCAAATATGGCATGAACAATTCAATGTCACAAGTGCTTTTAAAAATCTGTTAAGCTTTGTGTTGATGTCATGTTAGGCATATGGTAATTGTTTGGGTCACTACTATAAGGTTCCTTATTTGGAACATGGTTTCCTAGCAACTCTTGCTTTTTCCTAATGGCTGAATTGATTTCTGCACTTTTGTAATGCTTTCTACTGCATCAGAAATTGTCACTTTGTGTACAAATGTCACAAGAGCAAATATACATCTCAATTTAATTCTAAGAAATTATTCTACTTTATCACTTGCCCTTAATGTGTTTGTTCAAAGGTTAAACCAACCATAAAAATATAAATGTAGTAAAACCTCATTAATTCAGACCTCACTCTTTGGGGAAATATAATAATTTTGACAACAATGTCTGAAATACATGCATATAGTTCCTAGTGGGAGACTTGTTGAAGTAGAAGAAACAGTTATTTTGATGGTCAAATGACTATGTAATCAGCCGGTTGATAGAAACATGGGGCCAGACTATGTACATAATGATCCAGAGGATGAAAGGGCTTTACTTTGAAGGCAGTTTGTTGTTTTAGCTCAGATGAAGCCTGATTCTGAATGATTCTGCCTGAAACCTTGCAAGGAATGACCTTTACTCATTGGTTCAACAAATGTTTTTTGGATACTTACTATTTTTTAGACAATTGGTTCAGCACTGGGGCTGTAGGGTAAGCAAATGGAATATGGCCTTGACTCTTCCAGAAATTACATTCTATGGAACCAACACTCATAAATGACTGACAAAGTGAGCAAGTGGAAATAATCACTTGGATTTCTCTCAATAGTGTTTTCATCTTAATATTGACTGATTTTTATTAGGTTTTTAAAAACATTTGGCTTAGACTTTAAATTCTTTTTAGAGAGAGCATTTAAAATGTTGTACATTCAGACCTACATTATTTTGGTCTAGACTATATATATTTAAGGAAGTGGAGCTGAAAGACATTGAAAACCAATTATGTGCTAGGGGTTGGTTTGAGAGTTTATATATCATCTCATTTAATCTGCACAACCACCCTCTGATGGTCACATCTGCCATTTTTATGTATTTTAAAATTCAAGAACTAAGACCTCAAGGGGTTAAAGAATGTATATAAGGTCATGGAAAAATAATATATGTCCTAAATGTTCTACATATCAGATTTGTGCTAGATGGTTTAGATACTTTCTTTCTTTTATTCCTGCTCCCCAAAACCCTGCAAAGTAAGTTTGATTCATCCTATTTTACATTTGAAGAATTTGAGATTTAGAAATTTACATAATTTGACCAAAAGCATGCAGTTAGTCAAATGCAAAACTAAATTTGAACATAGATGTATCTGCTTAAAAATTAAAATACCTTTGATCTTTCCTTAGACCAAACCGGCCAATACCTCACCAGAATACCTAGAGTAGAATTGTTGCCTGAATCCTTAACAAGAGTTGCTTCTCATAAGCGTTTCCTGTGTGCCAGCCGTCATGCTAAGCTAGAATGTGTGCACCTGTCTCTCTCAGGTGTCCTCTCTCTTTCTGTGGTGTACACACACATATAGTTAATTTGATTACATTTATATATGTTTGTGTTAAGCGTATTTTAATATTTGTGAAATATATGTATCTTCTATATAGTATGTTTTTGTATATATACAACTATGATACCTTTTAATTTATAAATTGGGCAATTCCATGAATAGAAAAATTGTTCTTACTATAGATCTTAGCAAGCTCAGAATACAATTTCATTATTTTCTTATTAAGTTAAAACTCAACTTTTCACCTAAAGAAAGCACTTTACAGATTCTCTTTGGCATATCTAAAGCGCCAGCATCACTACTTTGGTGCAATGGGGCCATTATTAAGTAAGACTACTAAGTGATTGGGAGAGTAGCGAATACAGTGTGGTACACTGGACAAAGAGATGACTCTCATCCCAGGTGGGATGGAAGTCGACAACACGAGATTTCATTATGCTTGTTATAACAGCTCCCAATTTAAAACTTATGAATTGTTTATTTTTGTAATTTTCATTTAATATTTTCAGTTGACTGTGGATAACTGAAACCTGGGAAAGTGAGCAGCAGATGGGGTGGGGGACTAATGTGTGTATTACATGTTATCGTGCAAATGTTAAAATAGTAATGGATCATGAATCAGTTGTCCTTATTTACAAATGATAAAACCAAGACTCAGAAAGGTTAAGAAACTTGTTGTCAAATAAGAGTAATCAGGTAAAAAGAATGAGTGGATTCAGAATTGGAATTCAACTCTGTTCGACTTCAAAATCCATGCTCTTAACCATTGCTTTTTACTGTCTCCCACAGTATAATTGCAATATATGATTTCTAATCTTATGACTAAAATGATGACTTTAAACTCCCTTGAAAATATTACTGCTCTTCCCCCTTTTTTTAAAGAAAGGAACATTCAAATGTAAGAGCAGTGCAGTGACTTGAAAGCATCCTAATTTGAGGCAAACTCTGTTGACAATACTGTCCATGGAAATGTTGAAATAATGTGAATAATTATGTCTGCATTTAAGATTAGGAGCCCCAAATTGGTGGTTTTATAAAATTTAAAAATCTCTGAAGAAAAATAGTGGGGAATAATATTGAAATAAAAACTTCTGTAATATTAGCTTTAGAAGATCCGATCTCTTCTTTGTGGCAATAATCCGAAACCAGGAAAACAGAGATTTAAAACCATAACTGAGAATGCAAAAGAAACATTGTATCAGTTGGCCTCTTTTTTTATAAATAAATTTTTATTAATTTTAATGGGGTGACATCAATAAATCAGGGTACATATATTCAAAGAAAACATGTTCAGTTGGCCTCTTGCATATGAAGTTATCCAAGATCACTTTTAGATTTATAATAACCAAAGCACTGACTGGAAGTGAAAAATACAGTAAAATGGTTTGATCACCCAGCCAACCAACATTTACTGAATTTCTGTCATGTGCAAAGCTACATAATTGAGTTGCAGACTAACTGCAGGAGTGCCAAATACTAATCTGCTTGTTTCCTGGCTTTCATTAAAACAAGATTCTCTCCACACAACACCAAAACACTGGTCACCTAAATCCGTTCAGTTAAAAATTCAATCAGCTGCCCAGATTTCCAGACCCTAGGATTCCTTTCAACTTGTTTGCCTTGATTATTAATCTGAAAGCTGTGTTAAGTAGTCAGTAGCCTATGTTTAGTTATTTCAGTGTGCTTGGCATCTTACTTAAGAAAAGGTATGAACATGGGAGAGAGAAAACAAATGGCACATTTTCCTCAGGGCTTCAAGCAATTGTTTCTACTGACGTTAGTGTGGTTCTCTGCCTCCTCTTCTGTTTCCCTTCCTTTCTGAGTCAGTTTCCTCATTTCTAGTGCAACCCACCCCAGGACCCCCCCAGGACCCCTCAGGTTCCCTTTCTCCCTCAATTTCAGAGAAGTGCTTGCGATTTTTTTATGGGCTACCTAAGAGTTACTCAGATAATATTGTTATAAATAATATATTTATACATAAAACTGTTGATACTAGTTAAAATACTAGTTAATTTAGGAAAGGCTCTTTTTTTTTTTTTACACTTTTAACCTTGAAGTTTTAGATTTGTTTAAATTTTCCATGTGTACATCAATCACTGTATGTGACTTTAGACCAGTAGGAGTTTCACAGACCGTGCCTTCATGGATGGTTTTTCTTTTCTTCTTTATAGCTACCTATACTTTTAAAAACTCATAAATATAACTTTAAAAGAAAGTAAGAATGAACTCTTCCCTGTGTATTTTATTTATAAGGAATAATCAGCAAGACATTGCCTAAAAGTGAACAGGGTAAAATTATTTTTTAGCTAAAAATTGGTAAGAGCATCAACTCTTGTTCACACAGTTGTGCTGACAGGCATTTGGCCATGATAATTAGGGATGGTAGAAATAATGGTCACAGAAGAGAACTATACTGGCAGAAATTAATATGAGCAAATTTCTGATTAATGAGTCACAGATCATTACTGTAAATTTAAATGGGACAGAACTGATGGCAATTAAAACATTTTCAGAGGAACACAACTGGAAATGTAAAATATTAGAATTAGTTTAACTGCTTTATATAGAAAGTAGATCAAAGAATTAAATTTACTTAATGCATTTAGTCCAGAAAATGATTTGTTTATGATAATTCTTCAGCATTGGTAAATTTCTGCATTCAGACTTGTGTTCCTTTTCTGGGGTTCAGGTTGTTTCAGACTACAACTGTTTTATTAGTTGCAGAAATTATTTGATATTCTAGACATGCACGCTCAATCGATTTTAATTAAATATTACCAAGTGAAGAGAATTTTATTTGTTATGATATTGACAGTTATTTCTTTGTGTTATAATTTCTTCTCTCTGATCTTTTGCTTTACAAATCAATATTCTTTTTGACAAAATTTTGCCGTGTAAATTACCTAGTGTAGGTACACTAGCTTTTGGTATTTGTATAAATTTTAGTAGTCTCCATTCTTTTTCTTATTTTCTCATGTTTCTTTTTAAAATTTCATATTCGGAATTGTGTCCTTTTGAAACACACTAAATGTATCCCATGCTCATATTTTGCCTTTACTATTCAGACAGAAATTAGTAATTTGTTACCAGAAGTACAATGAAATATTGGAACTGCTTCATTATCTGTTGAGTATATATGAGGTTATGATGTTTTACTCTACGCAATGGAGCATCCTATGCTATTAAAACTACTCTTCACTACTTACCTCATGTTATTATTGCAATCTATAGCCAAACATTATTGCCTATACTTTTTCTTTTCTCTTACTTTATTTTTTAACTCTAATTTATGAAAATTCTCATCTTATGATTAGAAAGCAAGCCCAGTAAAGCAAGTCATACCATATTTTAAAAATATAAACTCTATCAAAAATCTAAGCATAATATATCAACCGTAAATAATTATAGCAAAGATTGCCTTTTACATTTGGTGAAGGATTGTTTATGCCTTCAAATAGTTGCTTCAAAATAACTAATCCTTATTTTAAGTTGGAAAAATTTATTAGTGCATTTAAGTAGATTGATATTTTGATTTGAAAAAATTACCTCAGGAAATCATGATTCTAGCCAGCTTTATAGCATTGTTATGGCCAGTTAATGCCAGATTCTAGAGCCAAATGTATTTGTCTAAAGAATCCCAGTGTTTTGTGATTTGCCGCTATTGTCTGGTAAAGCATTTATGACATTCAATTAATATTTCAGTTTAAGTGACCTGGGGCTAAAATGCCTTTTTTTTTCCCTTATAGTATACTTAAGCCAGAACTAATTGGAGATAAATTACAAAATGATGATTATGTAAGGGTTTAGGAAATTCAGTTATAAATAGCTAACAATTGGTAATTGTAAGATTTTAAAAGAAAATTCGGAGGACAACTCTCTCATTCCACCTATAAGAAGACAGGTAGAAAAAAATTATATAACTAGTTAGCAGTGGAATCTCAACATTTTAAGTTTGCCAAAGAAGCTAATGAAGAAGATAAGGCCAACCAAAAGAAGGAGAAATAATTCTGAAGTTTTCTTTTCCTAACAACTGTTCATTATGCTAGAAGAAATATCATTTGGAAAGAGTGTTTTTAAGATTATTATATTAAAGAAGTAAAAAATATAGTATAAATCTGTGGCAGAGGTCCAATTCTTTTGACATTTGAGTGTCACATCTCTGTTAACAGAATATTACTATTTTTACTGTTTCCTTTTAATTTTTTAAAAAATTATTAAATGTTTCTTTTACCCAGTATCTAAGTCTTCCTTCTGTAAGAAACTCTCTTGATTTTGTGACAACTATTTATAGGAATTTGGTCAAAGTTAACAAGTAGATTTCTTCTTCTAACCTTCAGCATTTCCTACTATTAAGCTGGGTCAGTTGTTAATTTCTCAAGAGAAAAAAACATCAATATGTAAATTAGTACCCTTTTGAATCCCCAGGGCTTTTATATCTCATCTCAAACAACATATTTTTTTTTTTTGAAAATAATAGAGTGCATTGATGTGGTTTCAGTTAAGAATTTTTTTCAGTTAAGAACATTAATGGAGAAAGTGATACAATCATGGTAATTAAATGATTACTCATTAACAATGCATTCCTTTTGAACTCAACTGGTCCCTAAATTTTCAGGGATGTCCTTTTACTATTCCTTAGCTGTAACTATTGCGAATATTCTTTACTGTCTTTAAATTTGTCTCTTAACCTTACTACTTGAATTCTCAACAGACCCTTTTTTTCCTAATTAAATGAAATGATAGAAGACATCAGTATGAACACACCCCTCTCTAACATAGTCCTTTTTTTAAAAATTATTTTTCCTCTGCCTCTTGCATCTCTACCCCTCACTGGCCCTTGTGTGTCAACAAAATTTCCTTTTATATTAACATAAAATTATCATTTTCTTTTAAAGCCTTCTCCTCTAGCTATGCTGTATTCTGCTTCTCTGTTTATGACCAAACAACAACAGGAAGGGAGGAGAGAGAGGATCAGAAGCATCAACTCACAGTTGCTTTCACTTTAGTTATTCATTGATTGCTTCTTGTATGTGCCTTGACTTGGGCCCAAGCCAGGGTCCCCTTGCTCAAGCTTGCAACCTTTGGGCTCACAATGGTGAACTTTGGAATCATCTGGATGAACCATCACTCAATGACCCAGCGCTGACAAGCTCATGCTCAGTGCCAGCAATGTTGGGGTTTCCAACTAGCAACTTCAGAGTTTCAGGTCAATTTTTGTCCATTGCTTCACCACTGGTCAGGATCTAGGACTATATCTTGTTTATTTTTGTATATTATAGAGCGAGCAATTTATTAATATCTGTTCAATTAAATCAAAACTGATGCCTTACGCTAGAGTGGCTCTGGTCGCAACATGGCGACGCCCAGGATGGGCAGAGCATCGCCCCCTGGTGGGCAGAGCGTCGCCCCTGGTGGGCGTGCCGGGTGGATCCCGGTCGGGCACATGCGGGAATCTGTCTGACTGTCTCTCCCTGTTTCCAGCTTCAGAAAAATGAAAAAAAAACAAAAAAACAAAAAACAAAAAAAAAAACTGATGCCTTAATAGAGAGTGCTTATTCTGATAAATAGGGAAATTGATATGCTAATATATATTTATTCTTTATTTTATTATACATTGCTTTTCCATTTGAAATATTTATTAAGGAACTACTATGTGCTTGATACCAGACTCAGCAGGTATAGAAAACTGCAACTTAATATCTGATATAATTCTATAAATAAGCCTATTATGATAGTATTTAGGGAATATAATATCATCTCTATATTTTAAATTAAAAAATTAAAAGTTATTTTTTAAAATAAATTAGAAAATTCTTATGGGTGTTTGCATATGATCTATTAATAACCAAAAACCCTGGATTGTAACATAGTACTATTAATGTCAGTAGTCAGACACATTGGAAACCAGGTCCTATGTCAAGTCCCAGGAAAGGACTCTCTAAGGGAATAGAGAAATGATGTAATCTAATGACCAGATGAGTGACACTAACCAAAGAAGACTACAATTTCAAAAAGAATCTTCACAAACTGGGTTTAATTAAAATGATCATATCCAATTCTATTGTTATCCTTTACTGCCTAAACTAACAAGACTTAGAAATAGAGTGTATTCTTTCTTATGGAACATGTACATTTTAATGTATTGAATCTAGAGACTACTTCCAAAATTCTCTGAAACTACTAAAGATTGAATAATTAGCCCTTTCTCTCATTAACTATTATTATTAGAATTATCATTATCAGACCTTTGCTATGAAAAGTACAAAATGCACCAGTGATTGGGCTATTCAATTATTTTACATAGCAGCATTTTCCTGTTAGGATAATAGGAAATTCCTTTAAAAAGGAGACATGTGAATTAATTAAGGTGGTGGCACATGGAGATAATTCACTAGGCGTCATCTTTTTATTTAAGAAGTGCTCACATGATTAAATTTCAGAGCTAAAAATTCATTGTCAAAAGTTAGATTTTAGCAGGATAGCTAATTTTATTTTATACCTGTCAACTTGATTGACAAGTAGGACCTATCAAGTATGTTTCTATTCTTGTAATTCAGGGACACCTTGAAAATATTTCCCAAAGGGAAAGAAAGGGATATATAGAGAAAAATAAAGGAAACTGCCTTTCTGATTGAGAACTTTCTATTTAATAGAAAATATTGAAATTTTCTCCTTCCAGTATGGTGCTAAAACTAAAACATTGGAAAATGCCTTGGTTGTAAAATAATTGGTATAAATAAAGTATTTCATTCTTATCTATCAACCATTCGTAATGCTGCCTTAATTTATTTTTTTTCCATTAGCGTCGTTCTGTATTTTTATGCCATTTGAATTGGTAGAATATTTTCTAATTGCAGCAAGGGCTAGTCCTTTCTATATAAGAATTTAGCATTTTTGCTTTGTAATAGCTTATTGAAATACTTAATGTTTTATTATGTTTTTATTACTGGTATATTTAATAATAGATGTTTACATGTGGCTATAGTATAAGTCATGTGAGTAGATATGGTTTTCATCACCCACATTCACAGTGAGACTGACATACATTTCTAATGTACTGCAGCTTTGGGGCCTGTGTTCCATGTGGCATTTTACTGTCTCATGTCTTCCTTATTGGCTTTGTTGGGATGGCATTGGTTAATAAAATTATATAGGTTTCAGTGTTACAATTCTATATATGTCATCTGTATACTGTCTTGTGTGTTCATCACCCCAAGTCAGATCTCCTCTATCACCATTGATCCCGACTCAGCCCTCCTCTACCTCCTCCCTTCCCCCTTTCCCTCTGGTCATCAACGTACTGTTGTCTGTGTCTATGAGATTTTTTCTTTCTTTCTTTTTTTTTGGACTTAATCCCTTTACCGTTTTTACCCAGCCTCCCAACCCACCTCATGTCATTCTGTTATGGTTTAAGACAGAAGGAAACTTCCATATCAGATATTTTAAAGTGAGAATTAATTAACATTATAAAATTCACCTTTTTAAAGTGTAGAATTAAGTGGCTTTTAGTTTATTTAATTAACTAGCACCTTAAAGTTGCTCAACCATCACTGTTATCTAATTCCAGAACATTTTCATCACCTTAGAAAGAAACACTGTGCTCACAGCAGCCACTCTCCATTTCCCCTCCCTCTCCCTGGCTTCTGACAGCTGCTAATCTTTTTGTCTCTATGGATTTGCCTATTCTGGAAATTTCATAGAAATAGAATCATACAGTGTATGGCTCTTTGTGACTGGTTTGTTTCACTTAGCATAATGTTTTCAAGGTCTGTCCATATTGTGGCATGAATTGGCACTCCATTTTTATGGTTGAATGTTATATCATGGTATGTGTATGTACCATATTTGGTATATCCATTCATCAACTGATTGACCTTTCAGTTTCCATCTTTCGGCTACTATGTATAAATACTGCTATTATGAAAACTCATACACCAACTTTTAAGTGAACACTTATTTTCAGTTCTCTTGGGTGTATAACTAGGAATATGATTGCTGCCTCATATGATAACTCTGTTTAACTTTTTGAGGAACTGCCAAATTGGTTTTCAAAGCAGCTGCACCATTTTACATTCTGACCAGCAATGTTTAAGGATTCCAATATTTATACATCCTCACCAACACTAGTTATTATTGTTCATCTTATATGCCATATATATATTTTAAGTCATTTATAGCTTGCATGATATTTTTGCATATGGATTTTGAAGAGTTTCTATGTTTATGTCATATATATTTCTCTTAGAGATTTTATTTGGCTGGTAGATATTTTTCAATCCTTTTAAAATATAATGTCACTCTTAAAATCATGTGACACTCAACTCCTTCTATAATTAAAAAAAGTGGCCCTGGCCGGTTTGCTCAGTGCTTACAGTGTCGGCCTGGCATGCAGGTGTCCCAGGTTCCATCCTTGGTCAGGGCACACAGGAGAAGCGACCATCTGCTCTCTACCCCTCCCTTTCCCCCTTCTCTCTTTCTTCTCCTTTCGCAGCCAGTGGCTTGATTTGTTCAAGCATCAGCTTCAGGCACTGAGGATAGCTCAGTTGATTCAAGCATCAGCTCCAGACAGGGGTGCTAAGTGGATCCTGGTTGGGGTACATTTGGGAGTCTGTCTCACTATCTCCCCTTCTGTCACTTAAAAAAGAAGAAAAAATTATTAAATTCATTGGGGTAACTGGTTAATAATATATAAATTTCAGGTGTACATCTTTATAATATAATCTATTATGAGTTTACTACTTGAAGGCTTGTCTCCTGTCACTATGTATAAAAATTTTGAAGAAAAGCATATTATGAATTATTTAAGATCAATACTTTGGTGATTCTTTTAAGAGGTACAGGTGAAATGAAGAGTACATTTTATTACATCAGACATTGAACTTTGACCACCTGCCCTATGTATCAAGGCAATTGGTTATAGAGCTCCAATGTCCCAAGCTTCTCCTACAATTATAAAAATGAATTGAGGAAACACATTATCTCCAAATGAGCAAATAAATAAATTTTCAGGCCTCCTTTATAGTTCTTATTTCTACTAATCTATGACAGTTATAGGTAGAGTTTCTTAGAATGTTATGATTAAATTAAGCAATGTGATAAATACCTGATGGCTACTGGAGCAACGGCCTTATATACACTCCAGCCTATATGGCTGAGGGTTAATGTCCAAGGGCAATAACTCTCTCACTTTTAGGCCATACTAATCTCACTGGACTTCACAACATTAGAGAAACTTCAGATATGCTTGAGGCAAGAGGTTATCAATGCAAAGTGAGTCTAAGAACTTCTAGAACTTTTCAAAACAACTATGGCTGAACTCAGTGGTGGGCCCAGAAGCTGCAAAGTGTGACACCAGGGGATAATGATAAGCATAGTGCATGCAACATGATTTATTCCACAGCATAAATGAAGACTGGACAGCCAAGTATCACCTAAAAGAATACATTTTACTTTTTACCCTAAACAAAAGTAAGAAAAAAATATATATCATGATTTTACTGCGCACACAGAGACAAAAATTTATGAGCTAATTTTTACTCTTACTATGTACAAAGCAACCTGATATTTTCTATTCTATACTATTCTGTATTATTCTGTTCTGTTATTTTTAATGTAAAAAAATGCCATTTATAACTTCTTATATTTATTTCAAAACCCATCATTTGGAAAAACACTGGCAGAAAAGATAATTAAGATACTAAGAGGTTGAAAGCATATTAACGTAATTAAAATTATATGACCTGGAGTGATGTCCAATGAAGTTTTTAGAAATAAAGATCATACTATCAAGGTCAGTTAAAAGAGAGTTGACTGAATTCTTAAGAAACCATGTCCCATGGTTCTGAATTTCACCTGTCAGTATTTTAGAATCCATAAATGGGTGGAGAACAGCTAGCCCTCTGAGAGTCCGAGCAGGGTGGGGACACAGGAGGGCTGGATACTGAGGTGCTGTGTCTCCTGCTTTTTCCTGAGCTGCTTTGTTTCCCACCGTCTCGGTGCAGGCCTATACAATGAGGAGACGGTGTGTGCACCCTGCAGAGGCGCGCTGACGTGTACAAAGTCAGCTCCATGTTGCTCTACAGTCAGAGCTGGCTGGTGTAATCTCAGGATCCTTTTGTATTTTATGTTTGTTTCAGGTTTATTGTTTTGACAGTTGTCAGTTTAAAGCTTTTTTTCTCCTTTCATAGAGAAAAAGCTTTTAGTCTCCTAAGAGTAGAGCTCTATTATCATAATCACCTTTTAGAAAAGAGAAAATTACCTGTAATTTTTATGCTCTGAAGGTGTATCATAATAATTCAACCACCCACCTTACCCTCAAAATCAAAAATTAAAAAAAATTTTTTTTAAGAAACTACTTTGTCCTTTTAATTTCTTCATTTTCTTCCAAGGAAATGAGAGCCTAAGAATTTAGGAAGTCCCAGCAATCTTCTCTGAGCTTGGCAGCCTCTAGCTGTGAGCTGTTATGTTTGAGGAAATCACTGCCCCAGGAAGCCACAGGCACTGCTGTTGTAGCACTTCCCAAAGAGAGGGCACTGTTTCAGTGAAGGGTAAGTGAGCGAGTAAGGGATTGTCAGTCACATCAGTCGTGACCTTTCCATAAGGTCCTTCAGGCATAGGAACACCACCTGGGCTAGTGCATGCAGCCCCCCTGGGGTGCCCCCACCCACATGGGCACTTCTGTCAGTCTGTCTCAGGTGGTGTTACATGGCTGGCCTAGGAATGAAAGGTTTGTGATGAAGTGACCTTGGGAAGTGCTGCCTTCTATGTGAGGATTCACAAAGCAGGTTAACATTTGAAAGATTCTGAAAAGCCTCAAGGTTAAGAAATTTAACTTATTAAACTCAGTATTTCTCAGATATATTCTTCTGTAAAGCATCTTTTGATGTCTTGAAAGACGGTGGTGATTTGCACAACTTAGTGTGGAAAGTAGGGTTCTGTCCGGAGTACCCTTTTGTTTCTTCCTGGGTGGCCTCAACAGTTCTTCTTCTATGACGCTATTTTATCTTTCTGTGTTCCCTTGGAAAACTTTCTGTTCTCTTCAAGCAACAAACCCTCCTCTCCTGGATAATTTCTTTATTGTATCACCATCACCAATTTCAGTGATGTTAGTTAGCTATAAACCACATAACCATGGCTATTTGTATACCCAAATGAAAAATGTCACAATATCGATTCATAATTCTTGTCTTTTGATTCACTTGGCATTTCAATGTGACTTTTCAAGCTCCAGAGGAGTGAACTCCTTCTCTCCTTTCCCACCTCCATTCCGCAGCCATTGGATCAGTGTTAAAACTGCATGGAGTTGTGCACTGAAAGGGAGAGGAACTTCCACTTACAGGGAGAAGGAAAACAGAAAATACACAGAAATACAGACATGCGTTTTGGTTATTGCCTTACTTCCCTAGTTATAACTTTGATTCACTCATTCAAACAGCATCACTGTTTTACTAGTAGAAAGACTAATAGTTTGCTGAGTGTCTACTTTAGTCATTGTGTTAGAGAATATGTAATGTTAATTTTTTATGTCTTCATAGTCACCCTATAAAGTATGCTTTACTTTCCTCATGCTACTAATAGGCTCAGATAAATGAAGTGAGCTGTCCCAGTCCCATGATAATGTATGGCAGAGTCAGAAATCAAACATAGGTCATTTTAGCACAAAGCTTCTCCCCATGACCTGCTGCTCCCCAGTATTGCTCCATCATCTCTTACGTGCTAGGCACTGATGTGCTCCCAGATTTCAGGGGCTCTCACTTATCATTTCTACTTTACCAAGGCTGTGCATGAAACTTGAGCCAAAGAGAAAATGCTTTGAGTTTTGAATCTTAACAGTGAAACTAAAGATGGAAACTCATGGTATGTTTCTCTAACAGACATTGATATCTATCAAAATAATTGAAAATATATAAGCTTGACAACAAAGGTCTAAGAAAAAGGATAATAAATATGTTTTCTGGGCTCAAATTATATCCCTGTAGCTGTCATTAATGCAGAACCACGGTAGGGTTTAAAGAATGTTTAAAGAACTTATTGCAAGAGACAGAATATATTATCCCAATGCAAGACATCAAAGTGACCATGAGTGGCTGACATCGCAAATATAGTTTATTCTGAGCGTAAGCTGTGTTGAGTATTAGGGCAGTCAGTGTACATGGTTAGTCATTCTTTAGTGGATATCTATTGTGTACAGATGGGTGAGTAAAGAGGAAATATCCATTAGTTCTTGGTGCTATGGAATAAACACTAACATTTAAGCCATGTCATAAAAACACTTGAGTATTAAAATAGCAATCCACTGAAATACTGATATGTAGCAACAAATAGTGATTACAATAAATATCTGATAGAATTTTATTGTTTAAAATGGGATGCAGTGTAACAAAGGGTGTAATACACAATGATAAAATAAAATAGCTAATAAATAACATCTTATTTTATGAAGAAGACAAAAACCAATTAAACAAAAACATTTCTCAGTTATTATTTGTGTGCATGTGTGTATGTGTCTGTACATATCACTACACATTCCTCAAGAACCATTACGGAATGTAGTAATACTCTTTTAAATACAGATTCCATTAAATAAAAACACAAAAGCTAACTAATTTTCAATCTGAATATTGTGTTCTAGTAATTGTTAGTCACACTTACTGTGAACTCTGTAGAAGGAGTAAATCCATGCCAAATAGTTCAATTTTTTTTCCCTTTCTTATATAATCTGTAAACGCATGGTGAATTTAACTTGTTTTTCTAACTCCTAAACTTAATAAAATTTATTCTTTTCCTTTATCATTAACTGCTCTTTAGCATTTTAATAATTTGTACAAAGCAGTTTGCACTCAGGAGCTTAAATAAACAGAATATTTGGTTAGACAACCTTTTTGGAAATGTCAAAATGGCAGCATAATTTAAAATACAGCAGTTTAAGAACAAAGAGAAGTGAATCATTATCCACTTTTGACAAAGTAAGTACCTCCTGAAATAAGGTTTTTGATGAAGTATATAATTAGCTGCTTTTCCATGGACCATAAAAATGAGTTCTGCCCCTATCTCCCACCTGACCATTCTGAGATGGCAAATTACAATTTTTGAATGTCAGGAAAGTCCTAGAAGACTTCCTTTTCATGCAGTAATATGAATTCAATTGCTCTTCAAACAGCTCATAAGACAAGCTCATTATATTACATGACAAGGAAACCTTCCTGCTCATTACCTTTCATAAGCGTTATCTTCCAAAAATGTTAAGAAAATGTAAGGTCAAAAGGTAGGAAAAGTGTGTACAAGAAAAATTCTTTAAGAAGAACTTAAATTCAAGACTTTAAATTCCTTAAAGAAGGAAATAGTTCAGGTCATTTATAAAACACTTATTTTGAACATGCAAGAGGACTTATGCTAAATGAAAGTTTCCAAAGGCTCTCTCACTCACCTCAACTTCTCTGTTTTCAGTGTCCTTTTCAATTCTGAGTGACAGCACACTGAATTTTCTTCACTTAATGCAGTAGTAGATGGCAGATAGGTATACCTGTACTCATAATTTAATAATGATGTATATTGTACCTCCATGGCTTGCTTGGCAGTTCGTTTCTGACCTCATTTCTAATTTAGACATGATTTATCTAAGGTTGGGGTGGATTCTTAAACTAGAGACTTACAAAAAAGGTAACCCTTTAGTTTTCAGAATATTACATTAAACTCTGGAATTTTTAATCCAACTTGGGGCATGTGCATAGATCTAATTCATTTGGATAAACATCTTCTGAGTGCCTCTAAGGTTTGAAACACAATTCTCCATTCAAGATCCTGGCATATACTATATTATGTCAGGAACCAAAGGTTTAAAAAGAATTAATGATGTTTCCTAACTTCAGTGAGCTTACAAACTAGTGAGAGAGATAGACATAAAACCACATGATTATGTATAAATGAAAAACTAGTATATGGATAAGATATGAAAGATAGAGGAAGACCCAGCCTAAATTTGTTATCATAAAAACCACCAGTGCTGTATTGATATAAGTCAATGCAGGGCAATCAAGGACATGGAGTGAGAGGTATGGGCAGAAACCACATTTATGGAAGGTTCTGTAATCAGGTTACGGAGCATGACTTTTTCAAGCAGGGAAGGGACCACTTTGGTAGATTTGTGGCTTTTAAATTTGAAAGAACAAGCTTGGAAACAGGAAGATCAATTAGAAGATTATTGTAGGAGTCCTATAAAAGATGATGCCAGCTTGAAGTAAGGCAGCAGAATGAAAGGATATGGAGAGGGCTTTGAAAATACATAGGAATCTGAATTAACAGAGGTTATTATTGATTAGATAAGGTACATAAGGGAACCAAAGACTGCTCCCAGGATCCGAGCTTGAGTGGTAGCAGTTTAGCAGTGTGATATTATGACATTAACAGGAACCTATCAAAGCCCCAAAGAATGTATTTATACATTTATTTACCCTTTCTTATCAAAACCTAAAGGAAACTCTTAGATTAACAAATACCCAGCAAAACCACGATGTGTCTTCATTGAAAAGAGCACTTCTGAAGTTCAGGATTATCTTAAATATTCTTTAATGTTGAGAAGTTCATTTTTTTTCTTTTTTTTTTGAAGCTGGAAACGGGGAGAGACAGTCAGACAGACTCCCGCATGCACCCCACCGGGATCCACCCGGCACGCCCACCAGGGGCGACGCTCTGCCCACCAGGGGGCGATGCTCTGCCCCTCCAGGGCGTTGCTCTGCCACAACCAGAGCCACTCTAGCGCCTGGGGCAGAGGCCAAGGAGCCATCCCCAGCGCCCGGGCCATCTTTGCTCCAATGGAGCCTTGGCTGCGGGAGGGGAAGAGAGAGACAGAGAGGAAGGAGGAGGGGGTGGAGAAGCAAATGGGCGCTTCTCCTATGTGCCCTGGCCGGGAATCGAACCCAGGTCCCCCGCACGCCAGGCCGATGCTCTACCGCTGAGCCAACCAGCCAGGGCTGAGAAGTTCATTTTTAAATTTCATGTATCTGGGTTTTTTCTCCACTTATTTGATTTTGTTGAATGTATTTTGATAATAACATGAACTGAGATAAAATAACTCAAATGGCACTCAATTGAAAGATAGTAATTGCTGAATAAGTAATATTAAATACCTGTAGGTGGGTCATTTCTTTTTATCAAAGAATAAATTAGTCTCAGAATAAAATGAGCAATCTTGTTATATATTCAAATGTCATAACTTTATTCAGCCTTGTCTCTTTAGCTATATGCACTATGTGGAAATGAATATTAATCAAATTCATGAAGTAATTATCTAGATTAAGAACTAGAAAAAAATCAGTGCCCTTGATTGTGACATTTTACTTAATGGTAAAATCTATCATATTCACGAGAATGGCTAGTGTCTGCAAGGTAAAGAGAGATTGAGAGGTTACATGTTTTTTTGTTTCATCATTATCACAATCATACATTAAAAAAAATAATCCTATGGAGGTGATGCTAGAAGTACCACACTTTTGTTAAAAAAATTACATTTCTTTTCTTCAGAGTAACTTGACAATGCTACAAAACTTACCACCTTTTTTTTTTTTTTTTTGGTCCTTCAGAAACTCCTATTTCTAATTATTCTACTAATGGAACACCATATTTGAGTCTTCAGAGCTCAGGTTCTGATTGCTTTTTACTTTTTCTTCTTCCCATGCTGTACAAGGGCATCACACATTGCCCGTCTTTTCACTGCACTGACTTTCTTCAGTCAGTAAAAATATGAGATTTCCCTCCTCATGTACAAGCTTCAGTGTGATGCTCTTGAGTGGCACTGTCCAAGATGGTAGCCCTGAGCCACTGTGGCCAGTGAACACTTTACTTCGGGCTAGTCCAAAATGAGATGTGCAGTAAATGAAACATACATGTCAGGTTTCAGACATTTTCTACAAAAACAAAGGCATATAGAAGTTTCAACAATTTTCAATCTGATTACAGTTTTTGAAATGACAATATTTTGGCTATATTAGGTTAAATAAGATGTTATAAAATTGATGTCACTTGTTTCTTATTTTTAATATGTCTACTAGAAAATTCTAAATTTTGATGTGGCTTACATTTTTGTGACCATTATTATATTTCTGTTGGACAGAGCTACAGTAAAGGACTCTAGAGTTATAGAAGGCATATTTTCTGCTTTGAGATCATGCAGCTAGATACGAAGGTAACTATATATAATGTGATAAGATCCACAGAGGGTGTAGAGAAGAGTGAGTAATCATTTCTGACAGAGTATCTGAGGAAGGAGTCATGGAAGAAAAGATATTGGACTATCATTGGAGGAGGGTGACAGGAGTATTAGCATTTCAAGTACAGAAAACAGCATAAGTAAAGGCATGATGATAAGAAGGGCTGCAGAAAAAGTCGACTCAAATACTCTTTAATAGCATCACTTCCCTATGGCCAACCATAGAAACTAAATATCTATCAGGAATATACTGTGAGCCTCTTACCAATTCCCAATGGCAGCCATTCCTACTTCCAGCAAGGAAGTCACTCAATGAGGAGGGATGTTGAGGGAGAGCTGCTTAATGACTGAGTGGAGATGCTACTGCAGTTACGCTGACAGGGGTCTTTGAGCACTAGCCTTTGTAGCTCCTGAAATGGCAAGGTACGATGTAGCTCACCTGACTCCTAGGGGTAATTCCAACAAAGCATAGAAAGAGAAGAGTGAAATTTCTAACAGTATGTCTTCTGAGAATTAAGATATCTCATTCACCCTAAAGTGTTTAATGAGTAGGAAAAAGTGGACAAAAAGAGAGAGGAATGAAGGAAGTGGGGGGTGAGTCAGTTTCCAAAGGAAACATTTTATAGATAGAAGCAAGCATATGAGGAAAGTACAAAAGAAGTGATAGATATAGATGAAGCAGTGAAGTATCCTGTGAGCATTTGAAATACGGTTCTGACATGTGCAGCCTTTTGATTATAAGTAATTGCTTAATCTCCCTGAATTTCAGTCTCCTGATATGTTAAAATATGTAACAAAAATATATAACAAAGCCATCCATGCAAAGTTGTAAGAATTAGAAATAATATGAATCATAATGTCTAGCACCTTTCTCATAGTGTTTAATAAATTTAGCTATGATGTTTGACCTGTCTTGTTAACTAATTTTAAATATTTATATTCTTTTGTGTGATTCAATAGAAGGAATTGGGGTGGTTAAATGTCTTAATCCAAATTTATCACCTATTATTTTAAAGGGGAAAATAAAAAGACAATACACGAAAATATTTTATTTAATCAATTAGAAAATACACACTTTTTTCCTCCTCTTATTTAATATTAGTGAACCTAGGATATGTTTTACAGTTGATAGTGTCTTACAGAAATCAGCCAGGCTGAGGTAGTTATTATTGTCTGTGCATATGTAAAGTTATTATTTTTAGTGGTGTGTGTATGCAAATGCAACCCTAGGTGTTTCATTCTAAAAACTAATTAAGGATTATTTGAAGACTGATTTGTGATTGATTACAAACATTCTTTTGATCATCTTATGTTAAAATCCAGAAGTTTCTAAAACAAAATCCAGAAGTTTGAGCATCAAAACTTGTAGAATATTGGAACCCTTTAAGATGTCACAGAAGATGGTATGAATGGAAAATCATGGACAACAACAACTCCAGTTTGAAAAGTGATTCAGAAGATGAATCATTTTTCTGAAAAGAAATTTAGGAATAACTTGACCTAATTATTTTGCTCATATTTTTCTTTTTCTGGGTGAAAAGGGTGAATACGATTAAAAGATTATATCTAAATAAGTATAAAGAAATATTTTGGTAATTAAATATTAATTACTAAAATTTAATTAAAGGAAATTTTAAGAGAGATGAGCGCATTATGTTATGGTTTAATTGCTTATGTTTTTCTCCTTTCCTTTTAAGCATCTTATAATTTATGAACCTTTGGGCTCTATGAAATTCAATATTTTTTCAACCTATTGTGAAAGAGAATAGCAAGCAAATGAAAAAGTGTAGAATAATATCCTCAAGCTCACAGAATATTCTTAGAATGTCCTAAGGCCATGGCAGGCTAAGGGCAAAGCCATGATGTAATCAAAGTGTATCTTTAATTTTGGATCCTTTTGTTCTCTCAAATGGAAAAGCAGGTCAATGAAATCAAAGGGTAAAAATTTTGGAGTGCAAAGATCAGGTTTTAGTTCTTCCTCCAATAATTCCTGGGTTTGTGGACTTGTGTGGGTCAGATCACCTCTGAGTTTTCTCTTGTGATAGTAATATGCTTGCTTTATGTTTTTCAGAAGGTAGTTAGTTAAAAGGCACAGATGAGAAGTTCTGTGCAATCTTAGATGGTCCTTCTTTTTCTTGTTCTGTTGATAAAAAGAACTTAGAGATTTATTTGTCTAGAAAAAATAAGGTGAAGGGAGATTAATATATTGTTATCTATTCACACCCAAAGTCAGACATTGTAACTGACCAGTTATAGTCTACAGTTTCCAAATATTTTCATTCTCCAAGAGTTAGAGGAATTCTGCTCTAGGTGGAGTTGATGAACACATTCTTAGGAGAGGACTGATAATATTCTCAAGAGATACTCCCTGATTTCCTCTGGTAATGGAGTTTGGGCATCTCATTACCAAGTTTGTTCATTTCTTGGCCCAACATTCTCACTCTTTCTTGGCTGTTGAAGACCATGTTTCCTGTCTAAGCTCCTTCCCTTTCCCGGTGAGTTCCACTGGGTAGGCCCCCTCCTCTCAGTTGCTGCTCTCATTGTGAATGCTCTGTATCTTCTGTTCCCTCAGAGCCAGTCACTCTGCAGCTTCAGTCTACCAGGTAGCTAATATCATAAACTAGACTTCAAAACTCTTCTCCCTTTTTTTAGTCTGAAAGAAGTACTAATGGGAACGGTGAAATATTTTTCAAAGGATAATACTTTCAGTTTTAAGATGAACAACTTTGGAGAATGAATGTATAGCATGATGATTATAGCTGATAATACTGTGTCGTATACTTGAAGGTTGCTAAGAGTTTCGATCTTGAGTGTTCTCACCACAGAAAAAGAGATGATAGCTGTGTGATGGGGTGGAGGTGGTAACTAATACTACGGTGACAATCATTTTGCAGTTTATGACTGTATCGTAAGAACATATTGTACATCTTAAACTTACATAATGATGTATGTCAATTATATCTCAATAAAACTGGGGAAATGGTAGTAATGGTGAGACTCTAAAGTACAGTAGAAAGAGAATGGTGACTGGAGAGTTAACTTCCTGAGGAAATATTGCTTATAGTCCTCTGTCAATGTATGACACACATTCAATTCGTTCATTTATACCATTAAACTTGCCTAAGACTCTGAATATTTCTGTTAAATATAGTTAACTCTTTTATGCTCCTTAAAATGATGGCTTTCAAATTTTTTACTATGGCTCATATTAAAAACATTTTATGTCATGACCCAGAGTACACATAATATGTTTGTGTGTGTGAAAGGTACATTTAATGAAAACAAAAGATTAATAAGACACACTTAACCTTAAAAATCACTGGAAGATAACAATCAGCAGTTTATAAACACTGATTTAGGAAACAAGTACTTTTGGCAAGCTTGATCAGAGAAATATGTTTGGTAGCCTATAAGTTAATTTCCTAGGAAATAAATATTTTAAAAAGTGATAAGAAAGTTTAACAAATAATCTTAGATGATAATTGTCTGCAATTATTCCAAATCTGAATTTTTCATTCATATGTTACTTTCTCCAGAGCCATCCCCAGCACCCGGGCCATCTTTGCTCCAGTGGAGCCTCAGCTGTGGGAGGGGAAGAGATAGACAGAGAGGAAGGAGAGGGGGAGGGGTGGAGAAGCAGATGGGCGCTTCTCCTGTGTGCCCTGGCCGGGAATCGAACTCGGGACTCCTATACACCAGGCTGACGCGCTACCGCTGAGCCAACCGGCCAGGGCCAATAATTTTTTTCCACTATATCAAACCCCATTCAACATTCCATTGTTAGAGATAACATTTTTTCTTTTTCTTCAAAGAAATAATAATTATGCTGCTGCTTCTGCTTCTTCTTCCCTTTCTCTTCCTTCACCCTTCTTCATCTTCTCCTCCCTCTTCTTCAACATTTAAATATATTTTTGTCAGTATGAAAGGCAATGATAATATTTGATATTTAAATTGCTTATAATAGGCTTATTATCCATTAAATATTCCATTTTGTCATTTTGAACAAATTCAATAAAAATAGATAATGTGTTTCAAAACTAACTTTACATAAAATTGAAAAATATAAATATAAAAATATACCATCTTAATTATAGTAAGTTGTTTAGCCACTTAAGGGGTTATTTTTCTTATCATTTTAGAATAGTATGCTTGGTTAGGCCATTATAGAAAATAAAATATAATTATTTATTAATTCTAGCCAATCAAAAAAAGATAACTTCTGGGGATTAAAGATATACACAGACACAAGAAGATTACAATCTAGAATAGGACACAGGTATGTTAAAGATAAAGTACAATGTGATCAATGAACTTGTTGAAGTATATGTAGAGTAGGGTGGCAATTAAAGAAGAATAAACTAAATGCCTTGAGAAAAGGGTTCGGAAAAAAACCAAAACTGATAAAAGATGTTCCCTAAGCTGAATCTTGAAAAACACATACAGGGGAATGTTTCCGAAGAATAGTTGCGAGAAAGTCTCAACATATTTTCAGTCCTCCTAGCCGCTATAATTAATTATGATGACCCTGGCAAGATATGACATTTTCTAAATTTGCCAAATATATATAAGATGTTTTGTCATTTTCTCTGCTGACTTTATAATAATATGCTGACTGTAGTTATTGCAGAAAATGGTCTCTAATTAAATTTGACTGAACTTCTAAAGAACGGTTTCCACTAAATAGCTGTATTTTTTGCTTCCCTTTTGTTTTCTCAGCTAAGGCCTGATGCCTGTGACAAGAGTAAGATCTTTTCAAATATGCCTCGCAATTTGTCGGCAGTTTCTCATTTGCAAAATAACACCCAGCCCACATAAATGAAAAATTATTTTAGTCATTCAATTGGCAATGCTTTTTATACAAACCAGTCAGGAACAATACAAGGGCTTGAAAATTTGCCAGAATCTGACATTGCGAAGTTCAGGGTTTGTTCTCTGTGGTGGCAGCAGAGACACCAGCACCCCATTCCTGGCCCCAGGCCCCATGTCTAACTCCTTCTTAAGTTTTAAAAAGAACAGACATTTTTTTAAAATATGAATTTGTGGCGATATGGGATTTTTATCTATTTGCTTATTGTCTCCATTAGAATGTAACCACCATAAAAGCAGAGACTTCATCAATTGTATTTATTCCTGTATCCTCAACACATAGAAAAAATGGATAGCGTATTTTGAGAACTCAACAAGTATCTGCTGTATGAATGAACAAGTGCAATATATCAAAATTGAATGAAATAAATCTTTTCTCTAGCAATCATACTTTTATAAATAAGATATCACATTCTCATTCTCAAAAGCAAGGGAAAAGATAATAGCATTTGTGATTGTTTAAACATTGCAATTGAATTTCAGATATCTGGTTTGTTTATTCATTAGAAATTTATTGAGCATCTGCTGTTCTCACACAAAGGTAAATAAACACAGTCCCTCCTCTTGGGGAATGTAGATTTAGACGGGGTAGGAAATGTATAAACAAGTAAGTGCCATGATATTGATTCTTGGTATTTATAAAATTTACATCCTTGATTTCAACTATTCACAAGTGAACTCAGAGTAGTTATAATAATAGAGTAAGTAATATTTTTACCTAGACATACATTGAAATTCTCCATGCTGCAAGGTTTGGATAGGGACTACTCAGTGAGCGAGGATGGATGTTCACTATCCGAACATCCATACAGCTTGTGATAGGGCCGTTCTTAGATAGACAGTTTTTAGGAGAAATTATTTGATGCTGTGGCATTGTGATTTAGGGTTCCAAAGATTTGTTTGAATTTCCAAAGGGGGGGTCCTCTTGGTCTCTTCAGTAGAAATTCAAGAGTCTACCATTATTCATGCATACTAAACTAGAGGAATGTACAAGAAAACAAGCTAGCAACGAGGTAGAGAAGGCTTTATATTAAGGGAGAATATGAAGTGAGTATTGAAAGTTAATAGCTTGAGTAAGAATTTGTCAAGTAATTAAGGTAAGGACAGTATACACAAAAGAAATAGCATCTACAAAAGCCCAGAAGTGTGAAAATGTTCAGTGAATTTAGAAAACAGCAAGGCACATGGTGTTTTAAGAGCAAAAATTATATAGGCAGGAGGAATGTCAGATGAGATGCAACATTGGCAAGGAGCCAGCCGTTAAGAATTATGAATTCCTTGCAGAGGAGTCTGGGTGTTCAGCGGGAAGTTAGGAGTCATTGAGAGATTCTAATTGGGGAAAGAAATCTATTCAGAAGAATGTGTTAGAATGTTTTAGAAAGCACCATCTGGCAGCTATGTACTGGAAGATTGGGGAAGAACTAGGCTAGAGACAGGCAGACAAGTTAGATTAGTGTGATAGTCTAGGTAAGAAGAGAGCCCTTGCTAAAAGTATAGATAATAGGAATGGAGAAGAGAAGCCATTAGAGATTTAAGAGGCGGAATCAGCAGGACACTTAAGTGATTTCAGTTTACAAAATCTAGTTTCTGAACACAAGTTGGTTTTCTTTTTAATAAATCTGAGGTATTTTCTCCATAAGGTTCTTTTCTTCTTGTTAAATTCTTTTAGAATAACTAAGGGCAAAGGAACAATTTAAAAATGTGACCTTAGCCCCCTGTGTTTAGTAGACTTAAAATTCTTCAGAAGCTTAAGAAATTAAGAATGTCTGTGGTTTCCTTCCAAGATCAAGAGACTAAAGTCATCTAACTGAGATGCGCCTGTCATCCAATCCATGTTCTCATCTTGTAGATGTGGAAAGATGCCAGTAGCTAGATTCTGTTTGCCAGATTCAGTGAGCTTGGTCTATGGGATTCTGAGAAGGGAAACTTTCAAGATGGGCTGCATCTTTCAAGATATCCCTTGAATTTATTCTCCCATCTCAGGATGGGCCCCTGATTCTTCTCTCATCATAACATGGATATCCTTCTAACCTGCTTTCTTCTTCCTCCAGACCTTTGGCAGGCTCTGCTAAGGCACTAACCCTTGTTCTAAAATGTTTGCTGTGCTATTAAGGTCTTTTTATTTTCATTGCCTTAACCTTAATCACTTGACTTCTCATGTATCTCTTACCTCCTAATTTTGTCCTTGCATTTTGATATAACCTTCAACCCTTACCTGTCTACTCTAAAATTTCAGAATTAGATCCTTGTCTTTATTTTCTGTTTTTTAAATTCTCAAAAGTATTTACTCAGCTCTTTTATTTTCCGTATGCCGCTGCCATAGCTTCTAGAACCATTTCAAAGCTGACATCTCCCAACTCAAATTTAACTCATATTTAACTTCTCCATTCAGAATTAATAATAATTCCAACTCATAATCTCCCACCATTATCATCCTTATCCAAAAAGAACTTACTTTTTCCTCCTTTTACCCTTATTTCAATCCATGACATCCAACACATTTATCCAGAGCTCTGGGCATCCTCCTTTGTAACTAACTCCCTTCTTTAATCCTTTACATCTGGTAAATTACCAAGTCCTGTCAATGTACCACCTACATACCTCTCCGATAAGCCTTCTCTTTTCCCTCAGCATTGCCACTCGAATTTCACTAAGAACTTTTTCCTTGTGGCATTTCTTGCTAAGCCATAAATCTAAAGCCATTCTTCACCCTGTAACCCATATTATTATTCTGAATCAGAAATATATTTTGCAAATGCATACTTAACTTTTGCTTGTTTACCTAATACACATAGTATATTTACCAGTTTCCTGTTTGCATGCCAGGCACTGTGAAAAGAGGCAAGGCTATCAAAACAAACAAGATAGACATGACTGATTCTCAGACTCTGGGTGGCTTTCAGAATCACTTCTAACGTCCTTATGATGGATGAAATCCGTGGTCTGCTTTTGTCTACCTATTAGGAAAAAAGGGGGAATTATACTGGGTAAGATTTACTTTCATTTGGTGTTTTCCCCTGAAAGTGCTGCCCAGTCCATGTGCGGCTATATAAAAAGCAGATGAAACTGAACTGGTGTAAGGAGCTAACGTGCAGTGCTGTCACTGTGATAGTCACTGCAGGTTCAGGCACTGATGTAAAAGGGCCGATGTCTGTCACCAGCTACCTTTTGAGATCCTCAAATAAATTGTTATCTTAACTATTTCCAATATTTGGTTCAAAGTACTTTGAAACACTTTTACCTCCTTTCCATGAGAACATACTCTTTATTAACAGTATGACAGGAAGTAGTTGGAAATTGAAATGTGTTACTTTATTTATACTAAAACAATAATCTTTTACCATGACTGGATTTTTGTTTTGATTATACCTTTACCTATTGGAAATAATTTTTTTAAATATATGTTAAAAATGGAAGTATTTGGTGTAATTTTGGTAATTGTAGGATATAGATGTTCTCCTACATACACCACTAAAATAGATATCATAGTTAGACATTTTAGTGGGTAGTGTCAATATAAAGGTAGATATTGGCCACATTTTGCTGTGTCCTTGGCTCCTGGTATACAGCTGTCACAGGCAGCTTTTAGGTAGTTCCCTGGTAGGTGTCATTGCTCGGAGACACTACATACCTAACCTGACCTGGCTTGTTTTGTTTGTTCATGTGGTTATTTCTAACTCAGTAGAGTGAAAGGGAATGGAGGCACACCTTAGGCAAATTTCTGAAAAGTTATTCTTAACTTAAAGTTATCTTTTTAGACTAGTCCTTTTATGAAGAAGAACAGTTAAAAAAACAAAATACATTTCAGAAATCTAATTTAAATGAATGTTAGTTTATATTCTGAGGTTTTTCAAGAAGCAGTTCACATTCACATTTTACTTTGATATTTATCAAGTTAATACTGTGTTCAGGAAGGTTCTGGTGGGGGCTGCAGCTATACCAGTGAAATAGACTGCTCACAAAAATTAGAGGATATTTTATAGCTTCATATCCATTTTGAAATATCCCCTAATTTTTGTGAACAGTATAGATTCAATCCAGGTTTTCACAGAGTTTAGCAGCAAGCAGAGGAGACAGATAATGACAGAAGGATTAAAATAAAGTCTAACTGTTAGAAGTGAATACAGTTCATACCAGGGACACCAAACTTCCTGAAGAAAGACTTCCTGAAGAAAAGGACTTCTAAGCGGTGATCGAAAAGATGAGAGCTATAAGGGCAGATCAGGAATTGAGGAAAAGCCTTAGCCAGTTGGCTCAGTGGTACAGCATTGGCCCAGTGTGTGGAAGTCCCAGGTTCGATTCTTGGCCAGGGCACATAAGAGAAGCACCCATCTGCTTCTCCACCCCTCTCTCTCTCTCCTTTCCTTCTATCTCTCTCTTCCCCTACTACAGCCATGGCTCCATTGGAGCAAAGTTGGCCTGGGCACTGAGGACAGCTCCATGGCCTCCACCTAAGGTGCTACAATGGCTCCGATTGCAGTGGAGCAACATCCTAGAGGGGCTGAGCATTGCCCCCTGGTGGGCATGCCAGATGAGGGGGGAGCATATGCAGGAGTCTGTCTCTCTGCCTCCCTCCTGCTTCTCATTTTGGAAAAATATACATTGAAAATAAAAATTTTAAAAAATGATTGAGGAAAGCAGAGAGAACAACTTGTGCGCAGGTATGGATCAGAGATGATGGCTAAGCTGGGTCTATGACAATGATGAGAATTACCCCAGAAAAGTGGTAGAAGGCAGTTGAAGCAGATACACAGCAACAAAAAGACTCAGGGGAGTAAATCAGATCATTGTGTTTAGGAATCCACAGTTGTCTTGGTACCATAATAAAATATATCAAAATAATGGTATATATTTTAATAGTTTTATAAAGTTGTACATTAATAAACACAAACTAAAATCACAACTTTATTTTTAATAAATTGGTTTGGTTAAAACTACAGATTTCTTATTCTGAAATATATATGTCAGGGGAATGGGGTCAGAACAAAATAAATGAGTATACATTCATTTCACAGTAGGCATTTTGTGTGCTAAAAAATTCCTTAAAACTGACATTGTGTGGAACACATACAGAATTGGGCTTTGATGACTACTTGGATAGGTTCTTCATTTATCAAGTTATCTTTTAGAAGAAGAAAGTTTCCTACTTTTTTATCTTTAGTTTGCATGGATAGGATCAGTAGCATGGTAATTACAAATAAATACTACAAAACCTTCAATTTCAAACTTAACATTGTTCTCACAGCCCTGATTAAAAGTAGCACCTTAGTTACATCAGATGACTTATTCTAATCCTGGAGTCATCGATTCATGAGAAGCTATTATTCTTTTATTTTGTACTAGAGAACACCATCAAAAGAAAAGTGTCACAGCTGGACTGAAACAGAAAAAACAATTTTAAGCTTTGAGGAGTGATTTTAGTTCCAGTGACTTAACTTTTTATTTTTTGCAGCCATGAACTAGTTTCATCTAAGTTAGCCAAATTTGGGAGTATCTAAAGATATAATTTTTTGAGGTCTGGGATGTCATTACTTTATTATTTATTGAACTAATGTGATAAGCAGAAGTAAGATTGGGTATAAAATATTAATTCAAAATTACTCATTTACAAGGAGCCTTTCTTAATTTGCAAATATTGATAAGGGATACAAACATGAATGAGCAGCTAATGATTTGAATGGTAAATGTATAGTGTTGCAAGTATTTAGAACAGGGGTCAGGAACCTATGGTTCGCAAGCCAGATGTGGCTCTTTTGATGGCTGCATCTGGCTTGTAGACAACTCTTTTTTTTTTAATACTTTATTGATTTTACAGAGACAGGAGAGAAAGGGGAGCATGGAATGGGAAGTAACAACTCATAGTTGTTTCAGGCTAGTTGTTCATTGCTTGCTTGCAGTATGTGCCCCGACCAGGGAAGCCCAGGGTTTCGAACTGGCAACCTTGGCATTCCAGGCTGAAGGTTTATCTACTGCGCCACCACAGGCCAGGCTAGACAACTCTTTAATAAAAAACAAAAACAAAAGCATTAAATGTATAAAACATTCTCATGTATTATATTCCATTCATTTTCTACCGCTCATGTTCATGGTTGCGGGAGGCTGGAGCCAATCATAGCTGTCCTCCAGGACAACACCAAATTTTTATTGGATAATGCATAACGTACACAGTCATTGTATGGTTCTCATGGAATTACATTTTAAAATATGTGGCATTCATGGCTCTCTCAGCCAAAAAGGTTCCTGACCCCTGATTTAGAAGAAGGAAAGGGTGATTTTTGAGCTCCCATAGAATTTCCTTTTATTCTTTGGATCAATTTATATAGTCATGCAGTGAATAATTTTTTTTTTTTCAAAAGGAAATATCAAATTTAATTTAAATTTTAAAAATCAGAAATCATATGAAAAAAAAAAAGCAAATCAACTCCTAAAAAAAGAGGGCTGCATCTTGGTGGTCATATTTATTGCAAGGATTAAAGAAAAATAAAAGTGCCGTTTGGCTTAAGAATCTGTGAGTTATGTGCAAATCAACACATTTCAGGAGTGGAAGAATCCTTAGTTATTTCGTAATATCAAAATTTATGCAGATTTCTCTGTGGAATATCTTCTACATTTAAAGACATAATCATACAAAGTCTCCAAATCTCCATACAGGATAAATTCTTGGTTTCAGCCAACTCTCAATGGAGGGGCAACTAGCACAACACCATCTCCCCGGACAAAGAGCATTGGAATATTCCTTTTTGTTGATTTATATATTTCTTCATATGTTTCTTCATCAATTTCTATAGTAGTCACAGTTTCTTCCACATCTCCCAATATCATATTTAAGTGTTGATCATAAGCATGTAATCTACCTCGAAGCTCTCTGTCATTTCTCATTTTCACATAAATTCGCTCATCCAGGCTGAGCCTGATAAGATCCAAGGGCTCTTCTACGGTGTTGGTAGTTTGTTGCTGGTCCACGTCGTCCGCCATCTTTCAAACTCTGCGCCCTTTCCCGCCTCTCGCGATATCACTCCAGCCTGTCCGGGCTCCGGAACCGTAAGCCAGTGAATAATTTTTAAGAATATGTACTGAAATCAAAATTTAGTGGTAGATGTTGAAAAAACAAATGATTTGAAACTGAAAGAGATATTAAAGTAATGCTTCTAAAAATATTGGGAAATCCATGGACTTTTGAAAAGCTGATAAACACTGTGAATACAAAATACACACACAAATTCAAGGGATCTGTGTATGCTTTGAAACTACCATTGAACTCCTTGGTATTTATGAATCCTACTTAATGATTTCTTAATTTCAAGTTTTGTTCATTGTTAAAAATTTACCACCAAATTCAAGGTTTACTTAAACCTTACTATGGGGGTTAACTTTGGTTTCACAATTTACCCATAAAATTAATAGTGGGCCAGATCTTTCATACACATCTTGAATCAATTGCTGATATTAAAGAGCAACCTACTCAATAAAATGAGCATGAACGCCATCTAATGCCCAGATGGCGTAAATATTGGTAAAAG
Source organism: Saccopteryx bilineata (assembly GCF_036850765.1). Classification (NCBI taxonomy): domain Eukaryota; kingdom Metazoa; phylum Chordata; class Mammalia; order Chiroptera; family Emballonuridae; genus Saccopteryx; species Saccopteryx bilineata. Next base: position 313,274,561 of record NC_089490.1, read on the forward strand.
CTTTCATGTACAACAGGATTTAGGGTATGTATCAAAGGATTTAGGACTGTTGCCATTTGGTTAGTTGATTGGTTCATTTCTTCTTAATATTTGTGAATTATTATTTTTTGCATTATAAAATTCAATCCTTTTGTTCCACATCACAATCGCTTGACTTAGTTTTTACCCTCTGAATTTAAAGCTAAGGAACATTTAGAGATAAATAGTATTTATAAATTTTTCTTTCTATTGATGGAGGAACATGATTTATATTTTTAAATATTTTTTTTTATTTTATGTTTTATATTTTCGGGATAATTGTAAAAATAGGATAGAGAGTCCCTAATACCCCACATCCAGTTATCCCTAAACAATAGTATGGTGCTATTGTTATAATTGATGAACCATTATGGATATATTATTATTAACCACAGTTTATATTTTCTTCAGATTTTATCAGATTTTTCCTAATGTCCTTTTTTTTTCTGTTCCAAAATCCCATCTGGGATACCACATTACATTTAGTAATTATGTCTCCTTATGTTTGGTTATGACAGTTTGATTTACATTTGATTTTGTGTGTATTTGAATTTTATTATAGCTTCCTGTTATTTTTCAAAATATTTTTAATTTTTTTTCAAAAACCACTTTTCCTTGTTTTCTCTAATAATGCTATATAACTATTTAAGCAGATTTAAAGGAATTTGTATAAACATACATTATCATTATGATTTTTCATCTCTAAAAAAGAAAAAAAAGAATTAAGAAAAAGAACTGCCAAAATGTTATGATAGCAAGACTAACTCAGTAGCAGTCATAAAAATTGTGTTTCATTTTGGACTCTACTTGTCACTGGTGTGCCGTTTGGTGGGCCATTTGCCCTTGTGTTTCAGTTTCCACATCTGTGGCATAATGTGTGTGAGCCAGAAAACTTCCCAGCCATTATACCATGAGATGATAAATAAAATTGACCACTCTTTTTCCAGTAAAAGTTGATAATCATAGTGTTTCATGTTGGATGTGAATGAATGCTTATTATAGACTAGCCTAAGCTAGTACACATTACTGTCCCCATATTATAGATAATGAGTTTTAGAGAAGTAATTTGCCCAGAATCATATAGCAAATAAGTGATGGGTCAGGTTCTGAAGCCTATGACAACTTCAAAAAAGACAACATTCTTTCAGCAGCTTTAAACTGCCATGTTGTTGTTAGGGATCCTCTAATGACCAACACTCTGAGAGGAAGAACTTTCTCTTTGTAGTAACATTGCCCTGAGGCATGTGGGACGCATAAAATGCTATAAATGAGCTTGGGTTGCTATCCACCCCAAAACAGAGATACTGACATCTCAGGGAAACCTGTCTTCACCCAACTGAAATGCATTGTTCGAGGTATATTCACAGTTCTACACTATTTGATAATATTTTAATTAAATATATGTTTTCCCTTCTTTGAAAACATAGTTAATGGTAACAGTCAATTATGAAGAGGTTGGTGTTTAGCTTATAAATTATTGAGAAGTATATGAAAAAATATTTTGAGATTTCAGCTAATAAGCCAATAAACCTTATAGATCTATTGATTTTTTAAAATAAATTACTGCCTTTAATAATAACAAAAATGTCTTAAAGAAACATAGAAGAATATGGTGTCTCCTGGCAACAAGATAAATTATTGTATTTCCTTCTCAAAATTGAAAGGTAGTATATATATGTGTGTGTGTGTGTGTGTGTGTGTGTGTGTGTGTTTTTATCTGTGTGGAAGAATTTACACAGTGCTGGTTGGCTAAAGCCATTTGCTGGGAAAGAGTACAGTATAGCTATGCAAATTACTTGGTTCCTGCAGTATAGATAATTAGTAAATAAATCTGTGAAACTTAATGTTCCACACTTAGAGTTGGTTCTCAAAGTTGGGATGCACTTTAGAAACCCTAGCAAGGGTTAAAAGTCCCAGATACCCAAGCCTCATTCCAGATGTGTTAAATCAAAATCTCTAGAAGTGAGATCCAAAACAGCAATTGATGCTAATGTGTAGCCAAGAGTTTTACATTGTAATTTGAGAGTTTAATGTTGTTGCTGTACTTTTATTCTCAAAGGTAAACTTGTCTGTACTATTTATTTTTGTAATATAAAAAAAAAAGTTACTTACCAAAAAAGATAATGAATATGTTTAATAATCAAATTTATTTTTAAATTTCTTTTTCTTTCTTTTTTTTTCTCCTGAAACAGCTATCAAATACATTGCTTTCAGTCTGAAATATAGAACTTTTTAGATGTTAAACAAATTAAATTGTCCCTGAAGAAATTCAAGTATCACCATTAAGCCTGGACATCATTATAACATATACCATTTCCTCATAGAAGACATTTTGTTTTTATTAAGTGGAAAATCATGTACCTTCAAGTTTTATGTTTAGCTTTGTAAAATTTTAAAATAATGATTTTACTACTTCATATTTTGGAGGTGATATTTGTTGACCACATGTATATTGTTTTTTCTTAAGGAATAAGATTTCTGTTTTTACTTTGTAAGATTTCAAGTTCTTTGAATGCAGAAAATAAAGTCTTTCACTCGTTTGTGTTATCCTCAATGCCAAACAAAGCTCACAGGATACAGAAGCTGCAAACTCTGTAAATGTAATCTTAACTTCTGCTCTCCTCCTGCTAGAAAACTTCACTGTAGTGATCACATGCTCAGACTGACAATCTTGGTTTACAAGGTCTGGGTGTTTTTTAGGTAAGCTTGTTATTACACAAGGTAATTTAATATAAATAAGCCTTTTGAAGTAACCAGGAAAACAAAGAAATATAAATAATATTGCCAAATGCTTTGCTAAGTTTAGAGAAAAGTGGTTTATACTTAATCTTCTTTAAAAAGAATATTGCCACTCAGTATTTTGTTTACCTTTAAATCCAAATAGACAATATCTCATCACAAATAGGCCTAAATTTTTCAGATAGCTTATTTTCTTTAAAGGAAAAGTCTGCCTCATTTCTGCTTCTGGCCAATATAGAGTAACAGGAACTGTATTTATACTCCTACCATCATTAAAAATCTGGACAAAATATACCAAAACAAATAAGCAAAACAAACATAAAAACAGTTTCATGACACTGGACACTAGGCAGTGGAAGACAGAGATAGGAAATAGATAAGATGAAACGTGGTTTTCTTGGTGTGTTGCCTGGAAGAGATCTAGGCTGTGGCACAGGGAGGAGCAAACCAAGAGGCGCCCAGCAAACTCCTCGAGTTGAAGAGATGGAGCCGAGAGTCTGGGAGACCAGAGGTCACAGACGGTTGGTTGCCAGTGAGAAGACTGTGGCACAGAGGCCTTCTATATGTCTTGCACAGTACTGATTATTGTTTGTACAGGAGAAAACTACCCAAGCCCAGTGTGGGGGGAAAAAAAGAAACCCTGAAAAGATTAGAGGAAAAGGTTCTTAGCACTCACACAGGACTCAGACAAAACGCCTGTTCCCATGTGGAAGACAGGAAAACCTCATAAATCATGGGCCTTGGGTGTAGTACTCAGAGGGTTCTGCCTTAGCAGGGGAGAGTCATTAGCCCTACGTGAAACACTGCTCAACACTTGCCTAACAAATCTTAAAAAGCAAGACTTGGACAGAACAAACTGTTTTCCAAATAATTCAACTGCATCTCAGGAAAAAGCTCAAGAATGTTTATAAGAATATAAAAATATCCCACACTCAACAAAGTCAAATTAATGATATCTAACATCCAACCAAAAATTACGAGGCCAGCAGAAAAGCTAAAAAATAGGACCCATAGTGATGAGAAAAACCCTTCAATCCATCAAAACTGGTGCATAACTAAAATAGATAATAGAATTAGTGGACAAGAGAATTAAAAAAGTTATTTAAACTCTATTCCATACGTTTGACAGTTAATTTGACACCTGAAAGATAAAAATAATTCCCAAATTAAACTTCTAGAGAAGAAAAATGACAATGTCTGAGATGAAAAATATACTGGATATGTTTACACATTACAGAGAAGAGATTAGTAAATTTGAAGACATTGCAGCAGAAATAGTTCAAAATAAGCAGAGAGAGGAAAATATTTGAAATGAACAGGTCAAAAGTGAACTGTAGAAATAGTTCAAGCATTCTGATAAACATGTAGTGTGTGTCTCTGGAGGGAAGGGTGCCTAGAATGTACAGGGTGGGGTAGCTTTACAGTTGTTTGTATGGAAAAAGACTTGCAGGCTCTGATTACTACAATAGCTTTATTAACTCTGTGTTGTACTCACAACTGTAAACCTACTTTTGTCCCACACTGTATTTGAGAAAATAATGGCTGAAAATGTTCCAAGTTTAATAAAAACTATAGAACCTACAGATCCAAAAGGCAAACTCCCCAAACACAGAAAACATGAAGAAAACAGCATCAAAGGAAATCATAACTAAAATATTCAAAACTAGAGAAACAGAAAAATTTAAGGCAGCCAGAAGAAAAGGATATAAAGACGTTGTTTTGGCCCTGGCCGGTGGCTCAATGGATAGAACATCGGAAGAAGCGACCATCTGCTTCTCTCCCCTGCCATCTCTCCCTTTTCTGCCTCTTCCCCTCCTGCAGCCAGCAGCTTGATTGGTTCGAGTGTGGCCAAGGTGCTGAGGATACCTTAGTTGATCTCAGTGCAAGCATCAGCCCAAGATAGGGTTGCTGGGTGGATCCCAGTCAGGGTGCATGTGGGAGTCGAGAGAGAGAGAGAGAGAGAGAGAGAAGAAAAGAGAAAAGAAAAGAAAAATAGGAAAATAGGGAGGGAGGGAGAGAGAGAGGGAGGGAAAGAGAAAAGAAGAAAAGATAAGAAAAGAAAAAAGAAAAACCTGACCAGGCAGTGGTGCAGTGGACAGAGTGTGGGACTTGGATGTGGAGTTCACAGGTTCAAAACCCTGAGGTCTCCAGCTTGAGTGTGAGATCATAAACATGACCCCCTGGTCTCTGGCTTGAGCCCAAGGTCACTGGCTTGAGCAAGCGGCCACTCAGCTGTAGCCCCCTTGTCAAGGCACATATGAGAAAGCAGTCAATGAACAACTAAGGTGCTCAATGAAGAATTGATGCTTCTCATCTCCCTTTCTGTCTGATTTTCCCTATCTATTCCTCTCTGTCTCTGTCACACACGCACAAAAAAAATAAAAATAAAAAAAACAAGAAAAGAAAAGATGTTCCTTTTGTAATTGAACAAAGCAAACACAGGTTTGGCTGCCTGCAACAAGAAATGTCAGAATCACGAGTCAGGCGCTGGTACAAAAGGAAAGAGATTTGTTCAGATACCAGACCTGGGAGAATGGTGGATTCCTTCTCAAAGATCATCTCATTTTCCTGCTGAAGTCCTCATTGGTTTTTATTGTTGTTTTTATTGCTTGATTTGAGAAGGAGAGAGGAAAGGAGAGAGAGAGAGAAAAGCATTCATTTGTTGTTCCACTTAATTATGCATTCATTAGTTGCTTGCTGTTTATGCCCTACCCGATATTGAATCTACAACCTTGGTGTTTCGGGATGGTACTGTAACCTACTGAGCAACTGGCCAGGGCAAGTCCTCAATTTTTATAGGGAAGGGAGGCTTCTTTTCCGTATCCAATTATCATTCTATCTTTTGGCAGTCTCAGCCCTTGTCCACTCATGTTTCTAACTTTTGGCATGCTGGGACTCTGTCTAGTCATCTTTCTAGCTTTTGGTGCCTGGGATGAGAACTACCCTCTGCACCCATCTTGGTCAATGAGGAAGACTGCCTGGTGCTCTCTGACTGCCAGTAAAACCTTGACTCAGGATGGGATAATGTCCCAATAAATACTTTATAAGTTAAAAATATTTTTAAGTTGAAAATCCTTTTAATACACATAATCTACCAAACATCATCCTTAGCCTAGACTACCTTCAACATACTTAGAGCACAATACACAAAAGATGCTGCCCACACAGTATACTGTAGAATATTGGTGTTTACCATGTGATCACATGCCTGACTGGGAGCTGCAACTTGCTGCTGCTGCCAGTATCATGAAAGAGTATCATACCACATATCGGTATCCCAGGAAAAGATCAAAACTCAAACTTTGAAGTATAGTTTCTACTAGATGTGTATTACTTTTGCACCATCATAAAACAAAAAAAAAATTGTAAGTTGAAACACTGTAAGTTGGAGACCATGTGTATTACATTGAAAATAATCATGACAACAGATTTTTTATAAGTAACATTGCAAAGGTAGAGTAAGTACTGAAAGAAAAAAAAATCACCCTATAATTTTATACCAAGTGAAAGTATCTTTCAGATATGAAAGCAAAATAAAGAAATTTTCAAACATACAAAAACTGAAAGACTTCATCACCAGTACGCCTACAGTTTTAAAAAAAAGCTTTAGGAAGTTTTTCAGGCAGGAGGAAAATGATAGCAGATGTAAATATGGATCTAAACAAAAGAATGAAGATTATCTGCTGCACCCCCATGTTCATCACAGCATTGTTCACAGTGAGCAAGACATGGAAACAACCCAAGTGTCCCTTGATAGAGGACTGAATAAAGAAGAGGTGGTACATATATACAATGAACTACTACTCAGCCATAAGAAATGATGAAATACTGCATTTACAACACCACGAATGGACCTTGAGAACATTATAATGAGTGAAATAAGTAAATCAAAGAAAGTTAAGAACTATATGATTTCACACATAGGTGGGATATAAAACTGAGACTCATGGACATAGACAAAAGTAAAGAGAAGAGGTTGAGGGAGAAGGAAGTAAAAAAGATAAATGGTGACAGAAAACTATTTAACTTTGGTGATGGTCACACATGCAATGAACAGTTCTAATGCCATAGAGATGTTTACCTAAACCTATGTATTTTTATTGACCAATGTCTCCCTATTAAATTTAATTTCTAAAAAAAAAATAAGGACTTTGTTACTGACAGACCAAGGGGAGCAGAGCTAACTGCTTGAAAATCTGGACCACTTACCTGAGAACTGTTATTAAGAGACTAATAAAACTATAGTTTTAGGTCTCTCTCTCTCTATATATATATTTTTTTTTTTCCTGTATTTTTCTGAAGCTGGAAACGGGGAGAGACAGTCAGACAGACTTCTGCATGCGCCCAACTGGGATCCACCCGGCACGCTCACCAGGGGGTGACGCTCTGCCCACCAGGGGGCGATGCTCTGCCCTTCCGGGGCGTCGCTCTGTTGCAACCAGAGCCACTCTAGCACCTGAGGCAAAGGCCAAGGAGCCATCCCAGCGCCCGGGCCATCTTTGCTCCAGTGGAGCCTCGGCTGCGGGAGGGGAAGAGAGAGACAGAGAGTAACGAGAGGGGGAGGGGTGGAGAAGCAGATGGGCGCTTCTCCTGTGTGCCCTGGCTGGAAATCAAACCCGGAACTTCTGCACGCCAGGCCGATGCTTTACCACTGAGCCAACCGGCCAGGGCCTAGGTGTCTATATTTTAAGGTTTAACTGATACTGCAGATTGACCTTTACCGTAATTAAAACAATTATTTTTAAAGCTGTAAAGTTGTACCTTCTACACTAAGATCTTTAATATACTTGGATTTTCCCCCCACAGGAAGATAGTTGATCCAGAATATTCTAATGGAAATGCCATCTTTTTCTCACTAATATGAAATGCCAACCCTGTCATATATCAATCACCTATATATGCATAGAAGTATTTCTGGGCTATTTGCTTTATTAGTCCACATCTCTATTCACCAATATTATGATATCTGTGTGCTAGTTACATATGTTTATACAAAAACTTGGCATCTCATAGGGCAAACATCTCAACTTTTTCTTCCTCCTCAAGTGTACCCTGGCTCTTCCTAGCATATTGAATTTCTAAATACATTTTAGAATCAATTTTTAAAGAGTGGATGAAGAGGTTATTAGGACTTCAGCTAGATCATATTGGTTTCAGGCTGTATTATTATGGGGTAATAGATGCAGAAGTCTCCAGTCTGATGACAACGGTTAATCTAAGAGTGACTTTTTAGCCTCAGATATAGTGGCAATACGACATAGGGTAGAGAAAGGCTGACTGCCGACCTAGTAGTGAGCATCTAGGGGTCAGCTCCTCTCCTTCTCCCAGAGTTAAACACATCTCCCTAGAAATAGGATAACAGGCCTGACCTGTGGTGGCACAGTGGGATAAAGTGTCGACCTGGAACACTGAGGTTGCCGTTTCGAAACCTTGGGCTTGCCTGGCCAAGGCACATATGGGAGTTGATGCTTCCTGCTCCTCCCCCTTCTCTCTCTCTCTCTCTCTCTCTCTCTCGCTCTCGCTCTCTCTCCTTCTCTCTCTCACTCCTCTCTCTAAAAATCAATAAATAAAATATTTTTTAAAAAAAGAAATAAGGATAACATTTTCTGCTTGCTTCCCATTGGCTTTATTTATTTTACTGTTGATCACGGGGATCATGTGGATACAACCTCATTACTATAATCTTCTTTAAGTGTATATTAACTGCACATTGGGAGCCCCTTGAAGGCATGGACCAGACTAATATTTATCAGATTCTCAGAGAGTAAAACATACAACTCTTATTTTATTCTTCAGGGTTTTCAGTCAAGTCTTCTTGACAGACTCAAAGGTTGAATTCTCTGTAAGTCCATTTTAATACTGTGTTCGGAATATCAGCCATTTATTCATCATTACTCACTTACTACCAAGTGCCTGTTTTTCTCTTGGTACAAAGCTAAGTGTTGAATATTCAGTGGTAAGAAAATGGATATGGACCCCTCTCTCATGGGAAAAGCCCAACATTTTAATAAAGTAAACAGAAATATAAATATTTAATTCATATATAATTGTGTTTAATGCTATGAAGGGAAAACAGGGTTTTATGTGAGAATAAGTAACTGGCAGGAGAATAATGCATTTTCCATGTATTAGAGCATATCATGTGCAAATGAAACCTAATTTAAATTGTAACATAACCAGATTTAATGTAGCAAATTAAAAGTAGGGCTTTTTTTCCAATAATAAATCCATTTATTCCACAGAATTCATGTTCATCCAGATATTGGGCTCACAAAAATGACCAAAGGCTTTGAGGAGTTCGCAGTTTAATGGTTTGCATTATTAGCAGTACTTCTCATTAAATAATTGCATACTACATAAAAACATAAAAATATTCCTTTTTTTTTTTTTTTTTTTTTTTAGATGAGGATAGGCATTCACTCAGGCTCTGTGCTGGCTGGAGTTGTTGGGGTGAGAATGCCACGATATTGCCTGTTTGGAAATAATGTCACTCTGGCAAGCAAATTCGAATCAGGAAGTCACCCTCGACGCATCAACGTCAGCCCAACCACTTACCAGTAAGTATGCTCTGGTCTCCTTCCCTTGTCTTTGGCACTGCCTTACACTAATATGTTGTCATTTGTGAGACCCTGTTCTTTTTCTTGATTCTATCATGGTCTCTAAGATAACGTGAATAGATCTACCCAGTCTGAAAGATATAGCAAATGTACACAAACTTTAATTTGCACCCTGAGAGAGTTCATAGAAATCCTAACTTGACTGAGGTAAACACAGGTTTGTCATTTTCCACAGTTTCTGTTCTTCTGACATATACCTGTTAAAAGTATAGAGGAGCATATGTTAAGGGTCTGCATTACACTGGAAATCCTAATATTTTCAGAATGTTTCTCAATGTTTATGAAAATCAAAGGACTAAGGTAAAGAAGGCGGTTGATTTGTTTTTCTTTTGAATAATGAATATAAATAAGGACTCAAGTGAAATATATACTGGGTACAGAGTTTAAACTATGTTTATGATAAAGGTCTTATTTGACTTTTTACTTTTTTGACACCTGAATTAATCCTTATTTTGTGCCTGGTAGAGGACATCTTACCCACTAGATATTAAGTTCCATATGGGCAGTGGCCATGTTTGTTTGACTCATCCTTATGTAGCTAGAACCTTCAAAAATGTTTAGCACAACATAAACACTTTATAAATATTTATTGAATTAATGAATGAATGCATTTATAAGATGGGCTTCTCTGGAATAATTAAATAGAGTGACTGCCTTGTCCCCGTTAGACTTTGGCTTTCAGTTAGGCATTGTGTGTAAGCTCTTTAATTAGTGCCATGATTCAGATGACTTAAGAAATTATTGTAAAACTCTAAAGTAAAAATCAGTGATCACTGACATTTTTTATTAACATGGCTACAAAATAAACCCTCGAGTAGAAAATCTGAATATATAGAGAAGAAAATTTGATTATAATAATGAATAAAATGGTGATACTTTGAAGCTTTTGGTACCACAGCTATATAGAGGAAGTTAAAGTCTTTTAGATGGTTTTTCAAGATCATTTGGATTTCCAAATTCTTGAGGAGCTGATGAGAAAGGGGACTGAAATTACAAATATAACATTGAGAAAAAGTTGCTTAAGAACTTCCTGTCATATTTAGGATGTTTTTATACAGTTTTCCTCTTTTAAACTTCTCCCAATTTCTTAACACAATTCTGGGCATAATATAGATGACCGGACAATAATTTCCATATTAAGTTGAATTTGGGAAACCTCTCTTGATCAGTGATTCTGACACCGTGCTCAGACCATGAGTTGAGGACCAGTTTCTGAAGATCGGCTGCCTCACGTATATATATCTTCTTACCATGGCTATGATTTGTCCCGTCATGGTACTAAAACTTATGTTTTACATTTGTGTAAGAGTTTAGATTTACATCTGCTATGGAAACTCAGTTATTAAAAATGTGTAAAGAATAAATCAGCTGTGTGAGAAGTTCATGCCTTGAGCCTAGTCATCACAGCTATAGCTGGCTTTGTTTGCAAATGACCAGTAAAGGGAACCCCACAAGCCACACTGGGTCTGTGCATTTGGGTGCCTTCTCTGAGTTTTCATAATCTTTTCAATGTTAATCGAGTTTGTGATGATTCTTAATCAATATGTCTGAAGGATTGAATCATTTCAACCACAGCAAGCATTGAAACATGTTGTTCTGTTTTTGTCTGCCCACTCCCTCCCCCAAAACAAAACAAAACAAAAATGGAGCCAAAGATACATTTAGCTGCCATGTAGATCATTTCTCTGATTAGCATCAAATCGTATAATTCTACTAATTACTAATGTTTTATAAACATATTTTTACATTTAATCTGTCCTCAAATAATGCTTTTCCTTGCTCTTTCCCTGTATTCCTTCCCCCTTCTCTTCTTTCAGCAAATACTTGTTGAGTGCCTCCTATACTCCAAGCACTATGATAGACACCAATGTTACAACAATGAATCTCAAATGTGATCTCTGACCTTGTGAAGCGACCACAGACTAAATGGTAGACCTATCCAAGTAAATGATTAATTAAATAGACTAGTATTGAGGTCAAGAAATCCTGATTAGAGTATTAAAGCATGAAAACGAGTGGGCTAAAATGAGGAGGAAGATATTGATATAAACTGAAGTCAGATCAGCAAAAGCTGGCAAGTCAAGTTAAGGGGTTTCAACCTAACCCTATGAGCACCTAAGGACATTGGAGAATTGTAAACAGAGGAGTTACTTGACGAGATTTATACTTTAAAAAGATCACTAAGGTTGTAGAAAGGAGAACCAATTAGAAGGTAAGGAGTAGCAATCTAGTGATTGAGATTGATCAGGTAATCATATCCCCATTTCCTTGACAGAAGCACAGCTAATTGTTGAGACCCTAGAGTCCCAACCATATGCTTTCAGCTTGTCTTCCCTTGCTTCATAAGATTGGTTGGATTCAATGACTTTTAGCATTCATTCATTCATTTATTTATTTATTTTAAAGAAAAAGAGTTCTTTGTTGAGGGGGATATTTCTATATATTTCTTTTTTAATTTTTATTTATTGATTTTAGCAAAGAGAGAGGAAGGGAGAGAGAAAGACAGGAACTTTTATCTGTTCCTTTATGTTCCCTGATGGGGGATCAAACCAACAGACAGCTTCTGTAGTTTATTTAGGTTGAAGCTCTAATCAACCAAGCTAGTAGCGAGGCTAGCATTTATTTTAATATGAGATGCCATTAAAATCACCTTGGCTCCTGGCTAAGTTTCTAGGAAATTATACATAGGTGTATGATCTCAGAATAACTGGGTTTTCAGATTCTAGATCTTGTGCTTAAGTGTTTTCTGTTGGTTTCATCTCCCCAGTCCATACAGTTCGGCTGTCTGATTGTTACAGTCCACATGAACAGTGATTCATGAACCCATGGTATAAGGTGCACACCAGGATACTCTCAGTGAAATGCTAGGAATGACTTCAGAGGGTCACTCTATATGAGGAGAGAAAATTGCATTTTCTTAGAGCAAATAAGAATTTGTGAAATAAAACTGAATTTTAATCTCATGGGAACTTGAAATTTCCAGTTTTCTTTCCTGAATTAAATGCTATGAATGTAAAATATTGTTTGGTTATCTTGAAATTTTCAGAGAGGTTTATATTGAATTTATTTTTAGTAAGACTAAAAATACATTTTGATAGAGTGAATTATTTGGATATTCTGATCAATTTAAATAATTTTCTGAATAATTTATTCCAAATACATTTTGCCTAAAATATTCAAGTAGTTGATTAAAAATATCTTTATAAATATTTTAAAGTACTAAAATGTTTTAAAATAATATAACTATGATCTTGCCATTGGTTTAATACTTCATTATATTTGCTTTAGTTATTATTATTATTATTATTTTTTCTGAAGTTGAAAACGGGGAGGCAGTCAGACAGACTCCCGCATGCGCCCGACTGGGATCCACCCAGCATGCCCACCAGGGGGCGATGCTCTGCCCATCTGGGGCGTTGCTCTGTTGCAACCAGAGCCATTCTAGCACCTGAGGCAGAGGCCACAGAGCCATCCTCAGTGCCCAGGCCAACTCTGCTCTAATGGAGCTTCAGCTGCAGGAGGGGAAGAGAGAGACAGAGAGGAAGGAGAGGGGGAGGGGTAGAGAAGCAGATGGGCGCTTCTCCTGTGTGCCCTGGTCGGTGCTTTAGTTATTATTTAATAAAAATAAATAAAACACTTCCTTTGGAATTTTTCTTCTCCTTCATTGTGGCAAATACCCTAATGAATTTGGTGCGTTTCAAAGTCCAGTGTTTCATACATTAACTTTCTCATATATATACATAAACCATAGAATTTTTTTACATGTTTTAATTTCTGATATGTCACTGTATAGACTGTTTTACTCTTTTCAAATTTTTATATTTTAAAATCTATCCTGAGCTCAACATTTTAATTATACACATTCCAGTGTATGACTATACCATATTTTAATTTTATTTATCTGTTCCTTCATTGATGAACACATACAGGGATTTCTTTTTGTAATTCTTAATTATTACAAAGTGTGTTCCCATGAACATTACTTACCTGTTATTATATAAGTTAGCTACTTTACATTTCATGTGATATGAACAATTGAGTTTCATATAGACTATTAAAATTGAAACAATCAAATGCTGTTTATCTCAAAATTCATTTGGACATAAGGAATCAAGATTTTAAAATCAGGGTCATAACTTTGATATGCTGGTCTTTATTTTTTCATGTTTAGTGTCTGAGTCACCATATTGCATGCAGTAATGCACAAGGACTGTTTTCTCCTCACCTAAAACACTTTATTGCTAGATTTATTTCTTGACAAGAAGAAATCTTTAATGAGTTTTGAATTTTCCATGTTCGATGTTTTCATTTCTGTCCAATAAACGTGTTTACCCATCATTTTTCCCCACTCATCTGAATTTAAAAATAATGCACACATTACAAACAACTGTCTTTTAATATAACTACTGATCTGTGAAAGTGAAATAATTGCTTATATTAAGGACAGCTTCAGCAAATTTAGAAACAGCATGAATAATTGAATGACTTGCCTGAGCAAGTTATTAATTGTATTTCTTAGCTCTGTACAAACTAAAAATATAGAAAGACTCTTTAATTACTTTGATATGAAATTTTCTTTAAACTTTAAACATTTTTGCTTTTCTCATTTTACAGTTGATCTACTTCTGGACTCTTCAAAATGCCTATTTTTCATTCACTGTATAAGTCCCCTTCTTCTGTTAAAACCAAGTTGTCTTCTAACTGCTGCTGTGTAATAGCTCACCATATCAGGGGATGTACAGTGGAGCAGAGTATGGTAGTGGTGAAGGGCACAGTGTTGAGGATAGAATCTAGGCCTTATTCTTTTTTTTTTTGTGTGTGTGTGTGTGTGTGTGTGTGTATTTTTCTGAAGCTGGGAACGGGGAGAGACAGTCAGACAGACTCCCACACGCACCCGACCGGGATCCACCCGCACGCCCACCAGGGGGCGATGCTCTGCCCCTCCGGGGCGTCACTCTGCCGCGACCAGAACCACTCTAGCACCTGGGGCAGAGGCCAAGGAGCCATCCCCAGTGCCCGGGCCATCTTTGCTCCAATGGAGCCTTGGCTGCGGGAGGGGAAGAGAGAAACAGAGAGGAAGGGGGGGGTGGAGAAGCAAATGGGCGCTTCTCCTATGTGCCCTGGCCGGGAATTGAACCCGGGTCCCCCGCATGCCAGGCCGACACTCTACCGCTGAGCCAACCGGCCAGGGCTAGAATCTAGGCTTTATAAGCTGTAATTGGCCCTGGCCAGTTGGCTCAATGGTAGAGTGTTGACCTGGCATGTGGAAGTCCGGGTTGGATTCCAGTCAGGGCACACAGGAGAAACAACCACCTACTTCTCCACCTCCACTTTTCTTCCTTCTCTCTCTCTCTTTGTCTCTCTCCCCTCCCTCTCCCACAGCCATGGCTTAATGGTTTGAGCAAGTTGGCCCTAGGCACTGAGAATAGCTCCCTGGCCCCACCTCAGGTGCTGAGCAATTGAGTAGCAGCCCCAGTTGGACAGAGCAAGCATTGCCTTGTTAGGGGGCTTGCCCTGTAGGATCCCAGTCTGGGCACTTGTGGAAGTCTGTCTGTGCCTCCCTGCCTCTCACTTAATTAAAAAAAAAAAACTTATTGTCTGTGATATTTAACAATTTCGTTTCTTTGATCCCAGTTTTCTCATCTTTAAGCTTGGTACCTAGTTCAGAAGATTATTGTTAGGATTAAATATGATGTTTTAAAGTTCCAAATACTTGGAACACAGTAGACATTCATTTATTGCTTCATGCATTCTTTCCATGAAGGAATAGACTATCTCATTCCTGCACTTGAGTCTCATATTTAATCAGTTCAGCCATGCCAAATGATGTGTAATAATTGTATTACAAACCTCATCTGGAAATCCCAAAGGTATGGGTTTGGTAATTTTGCAAAGGTAGTTTGAGCTATGATTCAGTACCAAGCTAGTGATCACCTTATTCCTACAAGTTTTTCTCAGCTAAGTTATCTTACTGATGACTAAATCATAACTATGTGATAAATATTGACCTTTTTATTTTATTTTTTTGGCAAATCCCCAAAGGTAAGTAATGGTACATGATTACCTATATTTTAATTAGATTACCATAAACCTTGTAGTTTAAATCACACATTTATTATCTTAGAGTTTGTAGAGTAGACATCTAATACAGGTCTCACTGGGCTGGATCAAGGAGTCAGCCAGGCTGTGTTCTTGCACCTGCTTTCTTGTTCCTTCAGCAATTAGAGGCCACCTGAGTTCCTCGGTCCATGGCTTCCCGCCCTCCGTTATGAAGCCAAGAGTATCGCATCTTTCTGGCTCTGCTTTCATTTTCACATCTCTTTTTGTCTTCTGCCTCCCCACCTACTTTTAAGAACCCTGTGGCTCCCTTGAGTCCATTGGATAACCCAGGATGATTTCCTTCTTTCAAAGTCAGCTGATTGGCAATCTCAATTTATTTTTGCTTACAGGTTCAGGGATTCTGAAATAGACTTTTTTTTTTTTTAGGTAGTAGGATGTTATTCTGCATCCAACAAGGGGAAATCTGTGGGCTAAAATCTGCTTGGAACTATAGTACCAACTCTACTTAGTCTTTGCACTTAGCCACTACCCTACCCTGCTGCATTGTACCTGCCTGATAGGGTGAGCTGTTTATAGAGGAGTGGTTAGAAGGCAGCTTGGTTTTAGCAGAAAGTGGGCCTTTCAGAGTCAAAGAAAAATAGGCATTCTGAAGAGCCAAGAAATAAGTCAACTATAAAATGAGAAGAGCAAAGTGAGCCTGTGAGTTAAACATACCTTTTAATGTATCATAATTATATTTAAAAAAAAAAAGTCTGGGAAAGAAAAGGACTTTTGCAAGATGAGTGCTCTGGCTCCTAAAGGGTTTTTACTGGAACTAAGGATACATATTCCTGAAAAGAGAAACCTGCTACAGGACTGTCCTAGTCATACCCTGCTACTGTTATTAAGTACTGTAGATTTGGTGCCTTAGAGACAACAGAAATATATTTCTCGTAGTTGTGGAGGCTAGAAATCGGAAAGCATGTGCCAGCATGATTGGGTTCTGGTGAGAGCCCGCTCCTGGCTTGCAGATGGTTGACTTCTCTTTGTATCTTTGCGCTGTGGAAAGAGAGAGGAAGCAAGCACTCCAATGACTCCTATAAGGACACTAATTCTATTCATGAGTGCTCCATCCTCATGACTCCATATAATTATAACTATTACTCAAAGGACCTGCCTTCTAATACCATTACATTGAGGGTAGGGTCTCAATAGATGAATTTTGAGAGAATGCAAACACTAAGTCATAGCAATGATTGAATTGTATTTCATTATTTAAGAAGCAATAAAGTCTTTGGCTTGAGGAGGAGATTTAAGAAAAGTCCTGAGAAGCATGGAATTAAAAAAAATTTTTTTTTATTTTAGTGAGAGAGGAGGTAGAGAGAGAGAGAGAGAGAGAGAGATATCAATCTGTTCCTGTATATGCCCTGTCTATAAATTTGGATCCATAATTAATGGTAAGGAATGATAATTACAAATAACCCCTGCCTCGAGGTTGAGGGTTTCCTCTATAAGAGAATGATGAAGGGAGCAGTAAGGAGCAACCTGGGTTCAGAGCAAGGCAGAGTCTGTTCCTTTCTACTTGCAGGACATTTGGTCTTTTTCAAAATGTCCATGGAGTCATTTGGTCCAGGCCCACCTCATCTACCTAACCTATGTACAATTGCCAGCAATGCTACTATAGCAAGAAGGCTTATCACTGGCAAGCCAACCACATACAATTATTGGACTAACAAAACATAATAGTATTTTTTATGGATTAATCCTGTAAACTGAAAGTATCAATAAAGGTTATGGAGTATTTGAATGCAGGGATGCTTTTTAAGCCTGGAGGATTTTGACAGGACCAAATTTCTGCTAATCTCCTTTTCTGTCTCTGTATATATAAATATGCCCAGGTTGTACTTCTGCTATCCTGGAGTGTTTTTCATATTCAGGGTAATAAAGAAGAGGTATGTTCTTGCTAGAATATTGACTTGGTGTCTTCATCATCATCTCTCTCCCCATATCCGCATCTCTAACTCTGGATCTAAACATGAGTGTATATGACAGAATGAAAGCAAATAGAGGCTTCCAAGCTAAACAGAAAACTGTCTTTTATTTCTATGAGGCTAAAACATTTTGTGTCTAGTGCACATAATAAAACTAGAAACATACGCTTGTTATTCAGAATTTTACTTTATAAGCAATTCGGAGGATTGCTTCTTTTTAGCATATGGAGATATGCATGGAAAATTGAAGAAACATGAAGTTACTTGGGTATACAGTCGTCATTCACCATATCGTGGTTCACTTTCTGTGGTCTCACTATATCTCAGATTTTAAAATTGTATATACCTAATTTTATATCGCGGATTTTTTGCTATATCGCAGGATTTTGCAGTATGTAGGTATTTATATATATATTTATTATTTTAATTATTTTTGCAGTAAAATAAGCAAAATAAGTGTGGGAAAGGTTAATAATAGTGTGGGAAATGTTTATAAGAGTATGAGGAGAATTTATAAAGCCTTAAATATATATATAAATAATAAAGTAAATATAAGGTTGCTACTTCTCTGATTTTACTTACTGCGGGGTGGTTCTAGAACCCAACCCTTGTGATAGACGAGGGACTACTGTATTCTTCTTTGCACAAAAAAGTTAGTAATTAACACTAGTTGAAAATAATAGCCAGAAAATCTGTTTCTTTTCCTTTGTTACTATAATTATTATACATGACTGAGATACTATGTTGTAAATACTCCTTCTTCCTATAGATACTTAATGTGGAAGAAAACATCCAAAAAACTTCAGGAAATTTCTGTCTAGTAGTTCACCTAAGGCCTCATGGGTTTTTTTTTGTTTTTGTTTTTGTTTTTTAATTTTTATTTATTTATTTTTTACAGAGACAGAGTCAGAGAGAGGGATAGACAGGTACAGACAGCCAGGAATGAAGAGAGATGAGAAGCATCAATCATTAGTTTTTCATTGCGCATTGCAACGCCTTAGTTGTTCATTGATTGCTCTCTCATATGTGCCTTGACCGCGGGCCTTCAGCAGACCGAGTAACCCCTTGCTGGAGTCAGCGACCTTGGGTTCAAGCTGGTGGGCTTTTTGCTCAAACCAGATGAGCCTGCGCTCAAGCTGGCCACCTCGGGGTCTCGAACCCGGGTCCTCTGCATCCCAGTCTGACGCTCTATCCACTGCGCCACCGTAAGGCCTCATGTTTTTTAAAATATCAAAATGATCATCTGCACTAGTGACTTGATATTTAAAGAAAATATAAAGTATCTTCTTGTGGATGCTTTAAGTGAGTTTATTGGTTATCTTATGCTTCATAAAAGCATAAAAACGGTGAATACCATAGTTTACAAAAGAAAAATAATCAGTGAAGACAAATGACTCAATAATTTCCCCAGAAGGAAAACTTAAACTATAACTCAAGAATATATATTTTCATTTTTCCAATTACAGATAGCAACATTAATATTTCCCTTTTAAATGTGCCAATAAAAGTCACATCTAGCAAAACTGAATGAGGTATTTTACTCAGACATTTTTATTTTTCTCTTTCTTTTTTTGTCTCCCTTCCATATCAAATAACATTCTCCCCCAGAAGTTATAATTCTAAAGATTGAGAATCATAAGCCTTCCTAATTTTAAAATATAAATATGGCTGAATTTTTTTACCTTTAGAATATCCTACCTCAGTCATTCCATATATTTACCAGCACCTTTAAGGTCACAATAGTCTTTGAGAATCAAAATATAATGTTGCAGTTATTTTTATAATAAAAATTGTACATAATTTTCTACTACCTCACTTCCACAGAACTTAAAGTAGTTGTCAGAATCAATGCAAAAATATGTAAATAAGTACTGTGCAATAATAGTTATATTTATTATTTCACAGATACAAAATGAAACAGTGAGTCTGACAATTTTGACATACTTTTTCTTTATGGTTGCATATTTGACATAGGTTTCGTCTGTACCATTAAGCTAAGATTGAACATAGGTTCCTAGTTTAGGTTTTAGAATTTAAAGGCACCAATCTGATTCATGTCAATAGTTCTTATATGGGGTCATCTATTAACTCACACAAAAAAGGAATTTTTATCAAGTGTAAATAGTAGCTATTCTGTTAGTCATAAATAATATGTTTACAAATAATGCCAAGTTTAACTAAATTTTCCACATTACCTAAATTACTATAACATGAAAATTAGATAGTTGAGCATAATCTAAAATGAGAGGGAAAACCAACCTACATTTTCCTTTTCCTTTAAAAAATGGCACCATTTCAGGTAACCTGGCAGTCAACGTTTATTTTGCAATTAAAAAAATGATAAAAGACACCTTCTGAATTTTTTTTAAATGTTCACATTTTAGCTAAAAAGGCCAAGTAGAAGAGTAACTTTTAGACATTTCTTGGCTCTGGAACCGATTCAAGTAAAATCTGATTTAGAGACCCAAGGTAGAACATAGATAAAGTAGTGTTGTTGAGGTGTTAGACTATTGCATAGCATGTAAGTCTTAGGTTTAGCGTGTTTATGAGTTCCCTGACACACTTTGTGTGTGCACTCACATGTGTACTCTTACCAAAAGAAGTTTTTTCTAATGTTCTCATTAGATTTCCAAAATGTCCATAATGCAAAAAAATCAAGAATTGCTACTGACTCACCCTGGATAGAGCGTTGGCCCGGCATATGGACGTCTGTGTTCAATTCCTGGTCAGGGCACACAAGAGAAGCGACCATCTGCTTCTACCCCCACCCCCTCCTGCTTCTCCTTCTCCCTCTCTCTCCCTCTTGCAGCTGGTGGTTTGGTTGGTCCGAGCTTCGGCCCAGGTTACTGAGGATAGCTTGGTTGATTCAAGCATTGGCCCTAGACTAGAGTTGTCAGGCTGATCCCAGGCAAAGCACATGTGGGAGTCTGTCTCACTATCTCCCCTTCTCTACTTAAAAAAAAAAAAAAAAAAAGGCTACTGGTTGATTAAATGAATGACCAATAAAAGATATCGGGAGACTGTAGCTCACTATCCTCTTCTGTGACTAATTAGTTTGTGACCCTAGACAAATCACATGAATAATCTCATCCTCTGTTTCCTTGTGAGTTAGAAGAAACAGTTTGGTCTTGATAATTTACAAAAACTTCACACTAAATCCTGGAACAGAAAAAAGGACATCAACGGAATAGCAGTGAAATCTGAATAAAATTTGTAATTTAGTTACTAATAATATGCTTTTGTTAATTTCTTAGTGTTGAGAAATATACTGGGGTTTTATAGAATGTTACTATTGGGGAAATGAGTTAAGAATTTAGGGGAACTCACCTGACCAGGCAGTGGCGCAGTGGCTAGAGCATTGGACTGGGATGTGGAAGGACCCAGGTTCGAGACCCCAAGCTCGTCAGCTCAGCTTGAGCGCGGACTCATCTGGCTTGAGCAAAAGCTCACCAGCTTGGACCTAGGGTTACTGGCTCCAGCAAGGAGTTACTCGGTCTGCTGAAGGCCCGCAGTCAAGACACATATGAGAAAGCAATCAATGAACAACTAAGAAGTCGCAATGTGCAACAAAAAACTAATGATTGATGCTTCTCATCTCTCCGTTCTTGTCTGTCTGTCCCTGTCTATCCCTCTCTCTGACTCTCTCTCTGTCTCTGAAAAAAAAAAGAATTTAGGGGAACTCTGCTGTATGTACTATCCTTGCAATGCAATGTGAAATTATTTCAAAATAGAATGTTTTTTAAAAATATTATTACAGTTCTAATATCTAATTAGACTGAGAATTTATTTTCAGCTTAGATAATAATGGATCTTATGTGCTATTGGAGACCCATTGAATGTTTTTGAGTCTGGAAACAACATGGTGAAAGGAAAACACATTGGAGGTGATGCTCCACAGGGAACAGAATAAGGAAAACTAGAAGAAATAGAACTATTAAGAGGAGACAGTGTGGTTCTGGCCTGAGGTATAGTCATGAACTAGAACTGTGGCAGTGGAAATTGAAGAAAAACATGAAGTACAAACACCCTTGAAGAAATAATTGCAGACTACTGGGTTTCAGAAACACAGTCTATGTGTTGTGCAGTCAGCACTGAGCTTTGAAATTGGATAGTCATTTTTCCATTGTTACTCATTTTTAAAAATAATAATTTCTTATGAACTTACCTTTTTTTTTTAAAATGCTTACTTTTGGGTTAACATGTAATCAGACTTTTAAATCAATTTGTCTTTCTCCCTATTTCCTCATTAATACACACGGTTTTTTAAAGAAATTGGCAAAATTTTATATCATTATAATTGATATAAATTATATCATTTATATAACTATATATAATGGCTATATATTATATATTATATTGGATTGTTTGTACATTGTATTGTTACATTAACTAAATAAGTATGTTCCAGTTTCCCTCAAAACAAAGCAGTCTACTTTCAGAAAAAATGATTATGAATTATATTATGAGAATACATTTTATTATTTTTTTATTGTTTATTGTTTTTGAGAGAGAGGAAAGAAGAGACAGAGAGAAGAAAGAAGAAAGAGAGAGGAAGGAGAGAGAGAGAGAAGCATCAACTCATTGCTCCACTTAGTTATACATTGATTACTTCTCATATATGCCTTGACCGAGGATTGAACTGGTGACCTTGGGCTCAAGCTGTTGATCTCACATTCAGGCTGGTACCCTCAAATTTTAAACTGGCAACCTTGGCATGCTGGGTTGATGCTCTATCCACTGCGCTACCACTGGTTAGATGAGAATACATTTTAATATCTATAGAGTATATTTGGAGAAGTCATTTTTCAAGTAGAGAAATAAAAGTGCTCTCAGTTGGGACTTATTTTATTTAATTTGAAGAAACTTTTTAATTACAGTGAATTTCAATATTATATTAGTTTCAGGTGTACAGTATAATGGTTAAACATTTATATAACTTACTAAGTCATCCGCCCATAGGGACTTAATCTTTCATTCATCAATTCCTCACATTGTTCTTTTGTGTGTGATAGTCAGTGCACTAGGAGAAATTTCTGCTCTAAATGCTATGCTCAAGAATCATTTTCATGGTTCTAATGAACGATTCTCATATATTAGTCACCCACTACTGAATCAGAATTGCTCTATAATCAGCTTTTATCATATTGGCCAACACAGCAGTGTTTTCTCTGGAGATCTTACTTTGAGACTTTTTTAGATTTTCAGGTGTATAACTAACATTTGATTATGTTGCTTTATATGACCCTCAATACTTTGAGTAGTATAGAAGTTCTCAACCTCCACTAAATGTTAGAGCTGTAAATAATCTTTGAATTGAATTAGATCAAAATGTTTCTTCTCCACAAGGAAATTGAGATAACCAGATGATTTAAGTGACTTTATCATTAAAGTCATTAGCTAATTTGCTTCTGTGCCACTTGTATGGGGTGTAAGGGGGACCCTACAATGTAAAAGAACTAATGTACAGTTGACCATACAACCTCTTTACCTGGCTCATCCCCATTTACTATTTTTCCATAATTGCTCTCCATAAAATTTAGCATTTCTTAGAAACATCACATGTGTCTATTATCTTCTTTCTACTTCATCCCTTGTCTTTTATACAGAAAGACCTACTTATAAAGATGAACTTTTTTTTTTTTTTTTTCATTTTTCTGAAGCTGGAAACAGGGAGAGACAGTCAGACAGACTCCCGCATGCGCCCGACCGGGATCCACCCGGCACGCCCACCAGGGGCGAAGCTCTGCCCACCAGGGGGCGATGCTCTGCCCATCCTGGGCGTCGCCATGTTGCGACCAGAGC
Organism: Saccopteryx bilineata; assembly: GCF_036850765.1. Classification (NCBI taxonomy): domain Eukaryota; kingdom Metazoa; phylum Chordata; class Mammalia; order Chiroptera; family Emballonuridae; genus Saccopteryx; species Saccopteryx bilineata. The sequence continues at coordinate 313,297,767 of NC_089490.1, forward strand.
CACTCTAGCGCCTGAGGCAGAGGCCACAGAGCCATCCCCAGCGCCTGGGCCATCTTTGCTCCAATGGAGCCTTGGCTGCGGGAGGGGAAGAGAGAGACAGAGAGGAAAGCGCGGCGGAGGGGTGGAGAAGCAAATGGGCGCTTCTCCTGTGTGCCCTGGCCGGGAATCGAACCCGGGTCCTCCGCACGCTAGGCCGACGCTCTACCGCTGAGCCAACCGGCCAGGGCCAACTTTTTTTTTAAGAAAGAATTTTTCCCTGGCCGATTGGCTCAGTGGTAGAGCATCGGCCTGGCGTGCAGGAGTCCCGGGTTCGATTCCCCGCCAAGGCACACAGGAGAAACGCTCATCTGCTTCTCCACCCCTCCCCCTCTCCTTCCTCTCTGTCTCTCTCTTCCCCTCCTGCAGCCAAGGCTCCATTGGAGCAAAGTTGGCCTGGGCGCTGAGAATGGCTCCATGGCCTCTGCCTCAGGTGCTAGAATGGCCCTGGTTGCAACACAGCAATGCCCCAGATGGGCAGAGCATTGCCCCCTGGTGGGCATGCTGGGTGGATCCCGGTCAGGCGCATGCGGGAGTCTGTCTGACTGCCTCCCCGTTTCCAACTTCAGAAAAATACAAAAAACAAACAAACAAAAATTTTGATGAAAGTAGTGAAAAGATGAGAGACATTAATTTATGAAAACTGATTTTAGTTATCTTTAATAATCATTTATCATCATCTTTTTTTTAGTTCTGCCTGTTGACATATACAATTTTTGAGTGAATGGTTTGAATTTTAAATTTGTTTGGTATTTAGTCTGTTAAGTGGAATTTGGGGGCCATTAAAGGTCAAAATTGACAATATCCACAGAAACCAATGGTATGGAATCATTTTTAGCTACCCAGTATTCTAAAATTCAAGGATTTTAGAGGCATTAGTTTTGACATTCACACAGAAAATGCATACCAGAATATGCACTCTCTAGCAAGCAGCAGACATGCAGACTAGGGACTTCAGAGTAAGTTTGCCTTTCCACTCATGGGTAACTCGGGTGATTGCAGAATAAAATGACCCAGGCTGTCACAGTAGTGCCTCTCAGGCTTTTTGCCTTAAATTTTTCAGGATACATATAGGGCAAGGTATCTCCTTCTGAAAACTTATCTAGTTACCTGAATTTTAAAACCCTCAAAGTAACAATCATAACATTATCACTGCAACTTAAAATGTTTGTAACTTTAAAATGCATAAAAATTTGTTGACATTCATCTCTTTTATTTTATGGTAGGCTAGAGTCTCACTCTCTTTTTTTGGACAAGAGTGTTATTTCCAAAGAATGAATCACTGAATTGTAGGGGATTTCATGCTGCCTTGCTGACTCAGTACTGTGGTTTCACTGGGCCCGTCTTCAAACTGCCCCAGGCCCTGGAGCAGTGAAGCACAAAGCAGAAATAGAGCAAAATCCCTTCTTTTCCCTGCTCAGGTAGAAAAAAGAAGTAAATGGGAAAATAAGGAACTACAGAACACTTAGAAAACACAGAAATCTCCATCTTTTAACATTTTTCATAACTCATCCTTGTCCCAACACTCAAAGATATAGTATCTAATGCCATTATAGAGTCTAAATACATTCTTTAACAAAAATGAGATTCAGATGAATAATTAGCAACAACAAAAACTTCTAATTTAACACAGCAGATTGAACACCTGAATTTCTCATTAATCTCTTCTGAAAAATAGTAAAATGACAATAAGGATATAAAAGAAATGTAGCCCTCTTCCGGCATGTACAAAGAATGGGGGGGGGAGTGGAAAAGAACAAGATGGAGGGTATGTACATGAGTGGTATCTGGCTTAACACAGAGGAGAAACACTTAAGTCTCAGATCCTATGGACATATGTACAGATAAGAAGCAAGCCTATTCACTCTGTATCTAAATAGCAGCATACACACACACACACACACACACACAGTTTGTATGTATAAAGAAAGAGAGAATGAGAGAAAGAGAGGAGCTAATTAGAAGATTAATCTAAAAGCTCCAAAATATGACTGAGAATAATTCCAGGAAATATACAAGAAGTAGAAACCACTCCAGGTATTTCAAGCAGAAAGAGATTTAATACAGGAACAATGTGCTTATAGCATCAATGGAAAAAAATGAACAGATTCTAAGCTGCATATCTTGAAATGAGGCACCCAAAGTATAAAACTGACCAGTTAGGCAAGCCACCACTTCCGAGGCCGCCACTGAAGCTATCATGGGCTAAGTCTGGGTCCATGGCCATAGCCATACCAACCTTCGAACATCAGGAAGCTGAGAAATGGATACCTACAGAAGTTAGTTGGAAAAGACACCAATACTGGGCCATTTTCTTCACACTCAGAAAGCTAGAAACTGGATCTTTCTGCAAAATTCTAATCTTGATAACCAGTGTTAATAGTTACTTGTCAAAGGAACATGGAATGTACTTCCCTTCTGCCATTCAAATATTGGGCAAATGAATCTAACTGAAGGAACCTAACAATCACTCAGAACCTTAGTGCAAGGGAAATTGGGAAATGTAGTTTCCATCTGGGGAGCAGTTTGTTTATCTAAACACTCGATTACTAAGAAACAGATTTGGGGCTGGGCAGGGGGGTAACTCTAATAGGATATCTTGAGATATTAAATGTAAGATGCTCTAAACTCAGGCAGATGACACAAGAGGAATTAAGTAAAAGTCTACATCCTGCACGTTGAGATTCCCAGCCCCTTTCCTTCATTCCTCTTCCCGAATGCCAGACTAGAATATTGATACCTGGGCAAATTGGTCCAAGGGAAGTGCACTAAATACATGGATAATGGGGAGCCCAAATGAAATAGCTAGAGGAAACCCACAATTCCATAAGATTTTGCCACACATAGAACTTCCAATCCAATTTTAATGCCTCAAATTAAATAGAAAGAGACTTCCAAGTATACTAGTCATTTGATGAATGCCTTTAACATGAAAGAGAAAGACCAGAATAAACAAGAAAACAATACTCCACCCTACGCACAAATTTTAAAAAAGCAAGAATGAGTTGTTGGTGCAAACAGGGAAATGGGCACTCAACAGCGGAGTGAGAGAGAGCAGCTTCGTTCTGCAGCGCTGAGGGAGCGGGTCCCTGAACCTCTGGGCGTCCGCTTTCCCTCACACGCTGCGACATCCATTGATCCACAGCAGCAGTGAATTTTCATCTTGAAAATCAGTTTGTAGAAAAAAACTCTGTTGCGAGTAGGAAGGGTGACAGGTAAAACTAGGATTTGTGTGGCTTCCAAATACTTACTAAACGTGTTACTGAAACTCCCAGGTTGTATGTCCACCAGCGGGGGGTGACAGCTGGGGATTAATTTAGAGTTGCATAGAAGCAAAGCTTCCGTTATCAGTCCTGAGATGCTGAAGAAATGGATTGAAGGCAGAGCTCTAAAGCCCGCCCAGGCACTTGGAATTAAAGCATTTCAGAGGGATCAGAGGTTTCGGAGTGACTGGTGTCTAAATTCCTAATCCCTGTATTTGATCGTTTATTCAGCACCATGACTCATATCCTCACAGCCAAGCTGTGTGAAATGCCTCCCTGACCTCCTACCCCAGGAACTCATTCAGGTTGTCCTATTGGAAATAATCCGGACTTGCACTTCACTGTTCGCATCTATAAAGGGTGCAGTTAACTCCTGGCTATCACAGGGGCTTGGACCAGTTTATCCTGATGTGCTCTTGTTTTCATTACTGACATGGAAAACTGTATTTAGTATTTAGAAAAGAATAACACCCTGTAAAAGCTGTTGTCTCTGTGATCTTTAGCACAGTATATATGAGATGTAATTAAATTGTCAAAAGATAGATTCATTATGAAGAGTTCTCACCCAGCCAAAGTTCAGTGAATTATTTAAAACTGGTATCCAAAGCAGCTCGTGCACCCTTCTTTTAGTCATTTGTGACTACTTTTATAGAGGAAACCCCAATTTATTTTTCAATGTCAGAATATCTCAATTATAGCAAAATATCAGGACCTTGGTGAAACAAACAAACCACAAAAGAGAAACTAGAGGGCTTAAAATATTAGGAGAGAGGAATGTAGCTCTCTCCTGTATATCGGTCTTTAAGGAAATTTTTTCTTGGCGAGATTGAGTTTATTTATGGTCTATTTCATAGTTGGTGGAAGTGAACTTTGTTGCTCTGGCTCTTGACTTTTGAAGTAAGATCCGCAGTCATCATTTCCCCCTTAAGTCATCGGGGCATCCCCACTTACTCTGCTCCTTTCAAAGAGCAATTTCAGCATGCAATGGGTGCTCAACAGATGTTTGCTGATTGATTGATATCAATGATTGACACCCACATGTTGCAGATCAATGACTGTTGTCTTTGAGCTAAATAAAATCATTGAGGAATTTGTTGCTGAATTAAACTGTTGTTTAGGGAATCCGTGCATGTAACTCAAGTGGCTGATTTTGGAGTGTATGTAAAGAAAATAAATCAACATCTGTTAACACAAAAAGAAGCACTTCACAATGGTTGTCATTAGGCCCCACCTGTATCACAGTTTAGTTTTGCAGTGGAAAGCTATCTTAGTGTAGTCTTATTATTTATTGTAGGGCTAAGCTGAGTAAAGAATGAACAGATCTGGGTTCCAGTTCCAGTATGACTGCTGTGTTGCTGTTTCCCTGAGCAAATCCCTGTAATTGATTCTGGCCTCACTTTCACCCTCTATGTATTTGTCAAAGAAGGGTATGTTTGGCTTTTGCATAAGGTTATGTTATGTGGATGTAATAAGATAAGGCATTTGAAAGAATTTTGAATTTATAGAATAAGCCTCACTTCCCTATATCCCAAGTTAATATTATCGTTATATATTATTTTTGAAGGAATGGTGAAATAAAAAAAATGGTTTTTTTAATCATTTACAAAGCAAGATATTATAACTCTGATTCATAAAAGTAAATATAGATTGTTCATATTGTAAGAATTCTTAGTACCAGTGACTGTTATTTTCAGAGAATATTTTTTATCAATTAAGAATGTTTGAGAAAGATAATTTTTTTCCTTTTTTCCTTAGTGTCTAAATGATTCTTATGCTTATGCAATGATCTTACATGTTCACACATCTGTTGTTCTTCCTCTTAATTGCCTTCTTGATTTTGCCTTCTCTGTGTCACAGTAGTTCCTTCCCCCAGTCCAACTCGTACAGTGCATAACTTATTAACATAGCCTATCTTACCAGGATGAGTTGTTTTTAGGAAAAAAAGTGATGGGGGAGCCGGGGTTTAGCTCCACTGTAGTGCTTTCCAAATAAGTGTAAACTTTTCGTTTAGGATTTCAAAACTTTGCCTAACCTACTGCTTTGGTTTTCACTCTCATTCTGACCTTATTCTGTGATGTTATCAAATGTTTGGAAGCGTGTTGTTCCTGGTCATAATTTTCTTGTTTCTAAATCTCTGATGATGATGTACTCTACGTCCACTTGTTGAACGTCTTCCCATATTTAAGTACTGTCTTTCCGATGAAGGCTTTGTGATCCTCCCTCTGCAAATGTTTCCGGCTTCTAGACTGCAGCATCTTTTATAGTATCTAGCCCATTCTATTTTATATGACTTTTATATCACTGTGTTTTTGTTTTATTATTCAGCAATTATTTTTTGCTTCTTTTATTCCCTGTTTCTATCTCTGTTTATAGAACGTTGAATTTCTTTGGTTGTGTACTCCTTATTATATTTGGATATGTCTAGAAGGTTTTTCTTGGGCAATAAGAAGCAAATCCATGGGAGTTGTTGAATTAACTTGAATTGCTGGGCCACATGTTTAGGTATGAGTATCAAACTGAACCTTTCCTGAACTGGAAAAGACTAAACCTAGACTGAGTGTACTAAAAAGAGGTCTCTAAGTGTGCCCGGAAGGGAATAATTAAGCTGTTTGACAAATGATGCTGGTAAGTTTGGAGAATGTGTAATGCCAGAAATCAGTAGCCTCTGTCAGAGACACTGGAGTTAGGAATGTTGTTGTACAAAGCTAAATATTTGGTTTATGTTTCAGACACACAGGATATGCATTTAAAGCTTGTTAGGAGTCTACAAAACATAAAACAAATGCTCTAGAATCTGGGCAGGTTTTAAAAACAAAGTGTGAATCCTTTATGTTTGAATAAAAACTTCTATTATGCAGTTGCCTTAACCTTTTGTTTAGGTAAAAAGAATTTTTTTTGAACAAATATTTTCAAGTAATGCTCTTTAGGAAGAAAGAAATCAAGCTTGAACAAATTTTTTCAAGTAGTACCAAAAACAGCTTTGTATTGTGTTGTTGTTTGTTTGTTTTTAAAACATGAAGGGATCTTTCCTGAGAAATAACATTTGCAAGTATTAAGAATCCTATGAAGGTCAGAGTGTTAGCATGAGCACAGTCATTGATTGGGTTACTAGGTTTTTAACATTTCTGTCCATTTATTTACATTTCCTTGGCCTATTTGACTCACATTATTTATGTTTTCTTCTTAGATTATTAAAATGGGAAGAAAGTTTCACATTCATTCCTCGGTCCCGTGAAGAGCTTCCAGACAACTTTCCAAAGGAAATCCCTGGGATCTGCTATTTCCTGGAGCTGAGGACTGGTCCTAAGCAGCCAAAGCCTTCTCTTTCCTCCTCAAGAATAAAAAAGGTTTCGTACAACATCGGCACTATGTTCCTCCGGGAGACAAGCCTCTGAGACCTGCTACAGATCAAAGACTCCTCCAAAAGCACAAGCCCAGAACATGGGTCGCGACAGGAGAGTGGGAAGAGGTTCTCTTCCACAGCTTTGTTAAGAACAAACAGGAATTTCTGTAATGTCAGGCAATAACCCTAGAAAAAGGTGGGTGATGACTGTCAATTATAAAACCTGGGGGGAGGGCAATAAGATGTGTCCATTAATATGAGTGTTTTTGGTCATACATATATATTTTAATTACAAGAATGGGCCCCCTTTCAAAACTAACCAATAAATAGTTTTCATGTTTTCTTGTTTGTCACATATACAGATATCTTTCCCTATATATTTGTATCACTATTAAGAGCCTGTTTTGATTATATATTCTGACATTTAGTGAGTTGGTATGTGAAGAATATTTTCTAATTTTGTGTTTCAGAACAGACATTTCATATATATATCATGGCAGTGTGGTAAACTTCCCAGCAGGAAGAACTGTAACTCAGCAAAATATTTTAGGGATATTACCTATTTTTATACATATCTCTTCTTCTAGATAATTACATTTCACACATTATTAGATTTTCGGGTACTGCTACTGTATAGTTGGTATATTATGTAACTCTAACTATTAATTGAATATAGTCTTACTAATCGAGAGTCATTTAGTGCTTAGACTGAGACTACATATAACCAAGGATTTCAGATGCTGAGAAAGCATTGTGTGTCTGCTTAGTAATATATCTGTTAGATTTAATTATGTAGCATGGAATCCATAGAAAATGGAATTTGCTAATACCAGATATATCTGCAACCAAGATTAAAGAAAGGTGTTTTTGTCATCTTCTAACAAATATCAGTCAAAAGAAAATGGTCTCTAGCTTGGATGTTTTTCAACTTAGCACTTACAAGTCCAGGTAGTTATTGTAACATACTAACCTGCATTCTAATAAACAGCAGCCTACTAAATGACATGATCATACTGCCCCACCCCCTTCATGATAGATGACTCCGAAGGCCACTCTTGAGAGCAAATTCCCAGGTCCTGGCATTTGTGAGAAAGGTATAGGACATTTTGCCAACAATGTTGTTTCTTCTTGCATAATAAAAAGAAAGGGGGAAAAACCTGTAGTTTATGGCTTTAAGGTTTGTAAAAAAGTGTTCTGCAGTTTGATTGATTTGGCTTTTAAATTCAGTGACACTTTCAGCATACTGAAACAGGTCTAACCTTCAGACTTAGTAGTCACCATAGTTACAGATAGGCTTCTATCGCATGTGCTGCTAAAATGAAGATCAGTTCCAATAATTAGTACTGCATGAAAATATTATTACAGACTCACCCTGAAATTAGGAGCACAGTATGTCCAGAGATTTTCTATTTTGGATCACATGTAAAACCTAACCTCTATTAAGGTTAGTGACCTGCAAGCATTTGTTTCCCTGAAACCCTAGGGTGTCCATTTTCTTACTATAGTAGGTACACTCATTAATACACTACTCACAAAAATTAGGGGATATTTCAAAATGAATATGAAGGGGTAAAAAATACCCTAATTTTTGTGAGCAGTGTATGTAGCTTACTTCTACTGAATGCAATATATTTCTGCTTCTGGTCAGAGATTTTGGCTGCATTATGATTTGGTTATAAGATAACTCAGCTAAAGAGTATATTAACTAGTGCCCAATGTTGTCTGTGAGGCAGGATTTGTGTTTTTAAGTTTTTTAAGTGTGTCCATAAAACATTTATAGATATGCAAAGTATTTGTTATAATGGTGATCACAGTTATAATTGTTGAACTCTATTCTCGCCCTGGGGCTTGTGAGTACACTAGTATAACACTCTTCATGTGGGACAAGACCTAGACCCAGAGCTCCTTTAATCCTTGCCTGCCCTCCCCCTTCTCTGAGTCTAGGTCTCTGTTTTTAACCACATGGGGTGAGAAGGCCTGGGTGTTTATGGGAGGCTATGTCAGCCGAGGGCAAGGTGCCCTCCTGGCAGTAATCACTCACAAAAGGACTCTTCCTGGCGCTGAGAGATTAACACACTTCCTTCACAGGTAACGGGGGCCAGTTGTACAGTCAGTGGACAGAACAGGCTGGGAGGACCTCAGTCCTCATGCCAAGAATAAGAAACCCCTTAGCTATGTCGATGGGCTCCTTGTAGCACAGGAACATGGGAAGAGAACTCAGCTCACCAAAGTTATTTAGCGTATTCTGCATAGTAATTTAGAGCTTATTGTGATATGGTAAATCAATGTTTGGGCAGTAAACAATGTAACCATAGACTGAAAGAGACTTCTAGAAATCATCCTATCTGTTTCTCTGCTTCTTGTAAAGGTTTGTCTAAGCAACTATTCTAAACTTAATGTTTATTCTCTCTGTACTTATGATCACCTGATCACCTATGGGAAGCATATTCTAAAAGCATCACTGGAACCCCACTTTATTATCTGGTAATGGTAATAGTGCCCCAAACAAAAATTCAGTTATGTATCTATTCAATTTTTCAGAAGAATAACAAACTTTTTCTTAGTTGATATGATTTTACTTAGAGAAGTAGCCATTTACATCGTCACAAATGTCACAATGAATAATACACCAGAGATCTAAATGTCACAGACATGATGCATGATGTAAACTACATTTTTCATACGATATAATCTAAATATATCTTTAAAGCTGTAGTCTGAGACAATGGTCTAATCTGTTACTATTTTGCCAATTTAGCACAGTTGATCATTATAGTTGCACCATTGCTATCTGTGTTTGCAGGGTACTGTTTAAAGTGACTGTTCATGCTAGCTGCAGTCACAGAATTTATGATTTGTGAAAAAGCATCATATTTTTGTCTTACATAATATAGTCCACATATCTTCCTTTAGGAATTGTGACTGTAACAACAGCTGGTAGTGGTATTTCATCCTACTAATTATAGAGTCTTCTAACGTACAAACTGCTACACACATCACATATTTTAGTGTAGCAGATTAAAAGGAATTTAAATGGATGTTCCATTGAAATCAAGTGGTATTAAATTGGGGAAATGGCTTTCACCCACTCTATAAAGGATATTTTAAATATAATTTGGTACCTAGAACTCCTGTTCTAATGTTCTTTCAAGCAACGGATTGGAAGAAGTCACTTTATGACTAGCCATCAGTACTAAAGCTTTTCATCAGTATCAGCATTATTTTGATGGAGAGGATGTCATCATCGGCAAGTAAATCTAACAAAGTCAGAAAGCCCCATATGCACCCAAAACACACTGCACATTATGTGCTTTGTGAACCTTAATATCAGCCATAATTAAAAGAATAATACTTGATGCCTGGAGGAATGCTGTGTACTCTGGTGTACACAGAGAGACTCAACTGTTGAAAAACTGCTTCAATATTCAACTGTTTTCTTATATTTTTAATTATTTGGGTTTCCTTTTTAACACCTGATTATATGACTGTCCAATGAGCTATGACCTAGTGAGACAGTCACTGGTTGCTAAGACTTGAGAATAGGTTTATGGATTCAGCACTTTAAATGGGCACTCTCATGGTCTCACATGTATTCCTCTTGTCCCGTGACAATGGCATGAAGAACATAGTATTATTATTATGCAAATGCAAAAGTGTGTGCCTCTCCAAGAAAAGCAGAACAGAGCAGGACAACAAAAACCTAAACAAAAGCACTTGTTTGCAAGTGCAGCAAAGCTTTTAATTTTGCAAATTCCTCCAAAGAGTTCTAGCAATAAAGCAAAATTAAATTGCTACATATGAAAGGTGAAGCCACAGAGAATTCGGGAAACCACCAGGCTCTGTGTGTGTACAGGGTCCTCTTGCTATTAATTGAAATAGTGTCTTTGAGTTGGTGAGGTATCAAGAGAGAGAACATACACGATTGTGACCATCATTAAATCTATTTCACGAAGCTTCCTTGGGTCACTGACTTGCTGATGGCAGGTGTTGTGAATTATTGGGGCAGAGAGTAAAACATGTCTACAAAGGTTTCGAACTTGGCATGCATTTTGAGCACTACACAACCCAGACCCTCTCTTACTCCACACTGTCACTGGAAACCATCCCGCCCTCTCAAGCCTGGCCCCGTCAAACACTATGCTCTCTGTACCTCTGAACCTAACACAGCCACAGAAAGAGTTGCTGAGGCCTGTTTTAGGCTGATCAGAAGATTCAGACACTTCAGGCCCAAGTAACAATGCACCTCTGAAGAAAAATAGCCATCCCCAGTAGTGCTGGGGCACTGCTTACAACATCTAAGCTTCTCTCTCTGCTTTTTCTTCAAAATACAATCTGACTCCAAGCACTTGAAATAATCTCACTGAATGCTCCTTCAAAATGGATTATACCTGACTCTACACAGGCTATGGGTGGCACCAGATGCCTTTCAGCAAATAATCAAGTCCCGTGTTACTAGCTGGGTACTTCTGTTGAGATTGCAGATATAAGATGACAAAAATAGTCATTTCAGAGGCTTCTGTGAACATATTTTATTAGCTACAGCCTGAAAAACATGACGCATGAGAGATTGAATTATTAAAGTTTTTAACATATTCTGTTCTGAAAGAGGATTTTCTGATATGAACATGCTGAATTCACAGCCAGCTGATTTAACATACAGATACATTGTGTTAAAATGATTGAACAAATTTCATTGTTAAATGTGTAAATTGTCCTGGCCAGTTGACTCAGTGGTAGAGCATCAGCCTGGCGTGTGGATACCCCAGGCGGGCACAGAGGAGAAGCAGCCATCTGCTTTTCCATCCCTCCCTTCCTCTCTCTCTCTTTCTTCCCCTCCTGCAGCCATGGCTCGATTGGTTTGAGCGAGTTGACCTCAGGTGCTGAGGATGGCTCCCGGACCTCTGCCTCAGATGCTAAATAAATGTCTCCTTTGCTGAGTAACGGAGCAATGGCCCCAGATGGGCAGAGCATCACCCCCTAGTGGGCTTGCCGGGTGGATCCTAGTCAGGGCCACATGTGGGAATCCCAGCTATGGACTCAATTTCAGGCTCTCCATGGTGGTGACTGAAGAACAGACACTTGATAATATGAATGAACATAAATCATGTCAGGATATATTGAGATAGTGTGCAAAATTCCTTCCTCACACTTGACTCAAACAATCAAAACCTAAGTATTACTATCTTACCACTTTTCTGTTTCCTTCCTTCGCCTCTTCTTTCCTTCCTTCTTTTTTTCATGAAATCATCAATTGATTTATAGTGCAGACAGAATTATAGCCAATCACATCTTGTAAAACAGTTGTTTTATAAAACAATGAGTATTGTGTGTGTGTGTGTGTGTGTGTGTGTGTTTTGAATGTAGCTATTCCAAGATTAAAAGGAGTGACATTTTGGGAGGATTTAGGATGTAGAGAAGTAAACTTTGTGTCTTTATTTCTAATGTGTTGTGACCAAACCACACAGCTTCAGTCCAGTGTCTCATTGCCATCCCATCAGTAGTGAAAAACGATGCCATCTAATGGTTCAACTCATCAAGTTGGCAGTATCTGGCTGGCTTCAAAAGGATTACCTAGGAAGCTTTTAGGAATACAAACACTGGGCTTTGCTTTTAGAGATTTGGAGTCAGTAGGTCTCAGATGGAGCTTAGGAATCTAGTTAGAAAATCACTCTAGGTAACAGTAATATGCAGCTAGCTTTGGAGATCATTGAAGAGTATTCAGATAATCCCAATTACTAAGAATAAATACAAGTTGACTGAGATAGCAATAAATTATTTTATTTGTAGTTAGTTGAAAGCTAAATACTCTGAATTTCATAGCATTTTTCCCCACAAGTTTTAATATTTATTTGAAATTTATGGTCTGCCTCTTGAGTGTGAGTCTTCAAACTTATTAGAGAAAGAAATCAACACTGGTAAGCATGAGGGATGAATATTGTTCACTATAGGGCTATAAGGCACACTAGATATGGTATCATTTTCATAATTACTGCCTGAACTGTGCAGTGTATCACAATATATGCTAATCCCTACCACCGAGATATAAACTATGAACTTTTAGACAGACATGTAAATGTCAAAGTGACAGCCTTATTTCTGAATGCTTTGATGTTTATGTTATGAAAAATCAACCTAATACTCAATCTAAGTCTATACTTTTCACATTGAACTGTTCATTCATCTAAAAATTATTCCCTAGCAATACCTTGTAACAACCTTTCAAGCAATAATTTAAGCCATGGTGATTATGCCGTATGAAACTTGCACTTCTGTGCACTTCATAGAACTTATAGGAAAATAGAAACATGTTTATATAAGCAATAATATCACTAGTGTGAACTTTTAAAAGATATTCACCAGTCTGCTAAAGCAAGATGAGCAGCAAGTGATGACTCAGTTAAAAATTATCTTATAAAATGACATACTTAATCGATCTCGGAGTTATTCAGATTCACACATGGTATAAAGTAATTAATATACTCTTATCAGATTATTTCTGTTGTATAACTTTTAAAATACTTATAGTACTATTTCTATCAAGAGATGTGTGTGTATTTAATGTTGCCCAGATGTTCAGGTCTTTGTAGTACATAACAGTAAGAAACAGTTAAGGATGGATACATGAGCAAAAGTAAAACAAAAGTTGCATGAGTTGATTGAGAATGTAGGCTTTGCAAAATAGAGATGGGTCTTAGGACAAGTTAATTAATTTAACTATAGTTTTGATAAGGTCTTAAAAGATGAAAGGTTAAAGATAAAAAGAGCTTATTAGTACTGTTTTCTATAAAGGCAAATGTTTAGTAAGTTTAATAGTATTTTGGCTTCAGAATGTATAGTATAATTATTAAACATCTGAAAATGATTATGTAGTCATATTGAAAATAACCTGCTCCTCTCAGCTGTTTTGATTCTGATAGTAAAGATACAGATCTCAAAGTAAATAATTTATCATTTTAGTTTTATTTCTTAAAATGTTATTTAATTAAATATGGCATTATCACTAATATTCAGCCCTTCTATAGTCAAATTACCCTTCCATTATTCAGAATAATGTATTAGGGTTACAGCTAAAAGCAACTGGTACACTTATGTGACACTCTAAGGATTTTCTAAGCAACAGATTGTAATTTAGCAAATCATATAAGCTTAAATTCATTCTTAAGCCTCTAAATAAGATTATGGCACCTATTATTACCTAGCAGGGTAAAATCTCTTTTAATCATGCGTCTGAACACAATTGGAATGGTGAGTGGGTTTGCTAGTATTTTTTTTTTTTTTTTTTCTGAAGCTGGAAATGGGGAGAGACAGTCAGACAGACTCCCGCAGGCGCCCGACCGAGATCCACCCGGCACGCCCACCAGGGGCGATGCTCTGCCCACCAAGGGGCGATGCTCTGCCCCTCCGGGCATCGCTTTGCCGCGACCAGAGCCACTCTAGCGCCTGGGGCAGAGGCCAAGGAGCCATCCCCAGTGCCTGGGCCATTTTTGCTCCAATGGAGCCTTGGCTGCGGGAGGGGAAGAGAGAGACAGAGAGGAAGGAGTGGGGGGGGGGGGGTGGAGAAGCAAATGGGCGCTTCTCCTATGTGCCCTGGCCGGGAATCGAACCCGGGTCCCCCGCACGCCAGGCCGATGCTCTACCACTCTACCGCTGAGCCAACCGGCCAGGGCCCGGTTTGCTAGTATTTTAAGTTCCTGTTATCTATACCAAAACTTATGTTAGCATCCTCCTGCCCCCAATTTAGAAAATTCTATAAAAAACCAAACAGGATTGTTGATTTTCTGGTGAAGTTTACCATTATCTTTTTGTGTGTCATTCAGTGCTTAACACTTAATAAGCATGCTTTTGATTATTATAAATAATGAAAAATAGTTCATTTGAAACTTAAATTACAGTGAATTTGTCTTTTCAGTTAATCCATGTAGATGCTAAGATCATTCTTAATATTAGACTTAAGTACTGTTGTTTATTATCTGAAAGTCGAAGACACCAGAAAAGCCAAGTAACAGCTTGTTTCTGATGCTTTTGATACATATTTTAAAAATAAAGTAATCAGTTTATATTCAGATGTACTCTGCGACCTTTTCACTATTTGGAAAAATAAGAAAAGCGGAGCGGGGGGACTTCTAAATTTATTTTGACTCTGGTCTATTAAATGTAATTAAATATAAGTAGGGCAATAATGTATTAATTGAGGTGAAAGTCAGAAATGTGGCATTGCTTCTCACCTCACTTTTAAAAGACAGTTTCTCCTGTGTTGCTGTCTGGCAGCTAGTTTCCTATCAGACTTAGGACACAGGGACAGATGGTGGGCGTGGGATGGGCAGGGGCTGAGACTAAGCAAAGAGATTAAGTTTTATTTTTTCATGAAGGTATAGATACTCTTAAAGGAGAGGCAGTTTCCATAATAGACATGTGTGGTTTCACGAAGGTCAGATGATTTATTTAACTAGTGGTCATTCTTATTTTTAAAAGAGAAGAGAAAACTCTTTCATAAGCTATTTTCAGTGTCCTTAGGAGGTAGTGTTAGCCTCTCTCAGCAGCTGCACATGTCAGTGACACTGGCATTCCAAAAGCACAGAGCTATTTATAGAAACTCTCTGAAGGTGGCAGATAGCACTAGTCTGGTTACACTGATGAAGGTAAATGAAAGTGTCAGAACATCTGGACTGAATGAACAACGAAGGCCAAATACCAGCTCTGCCATATGTCACCAGAAAGTTATAATGAGCACAAAAGAGCAGACCGTCAGTGTGCAATTTGATAGAAAACAAAACTTTTTCCCTTTGTTATAACATGCCTGGCTGAACTAGCATCCAACAAGCAAAATATAATTTGATTTTATACATCCTTTTTAAAACAAAAAAAAAATTTTTTTTTTGCTGTTGTAAAAACTATCTTTCCCTAGTTTGAAAATTTAATCACAAAGAATAAAAAATATGTATTCTGTGTCCTAAAATCATTCCTAGGGCTATACTGTATTCCATATTCTTCTTCACATTGTTCTCAAGTGGGGATTTGGCTGCTAGTAAAACAGTGCTCAACTTTAGAGTAGGTAGAAGATAGGCCTATGTATCTCATTCGGGGATGCTCCAGAGAGTGGGAACCAGGAGAGAGTCACCTCATGGCACTGGATGGTGTGTTGTGGGAGAGATGAAGAGGACTCTTGTCTTCCACTATTAAAAGTGTTTAGGTAGTCTTATTACCATTCAAAGATGTTTCACTTACATGTAATTGGCTAATTCAGAGCTTCATTAGAACAGACATTTCAAAAGGAGGAAAGGAACCTGAACAAATTTTAATTAGCCATGTCAATTAGAAAAAATAGTTTAGGATCAAGAATTGCAGTTTCAGAAAAGTCAACTTATATCCACAAGTCAGAATGCTAGAGACTTTTGAAAGTTTTCTAAATGTATCAAGTTGCTCAGCACTGGGAAAGAAAAAAAATTTCATTGATCTATCTCTTAAGGTTTTATTCCCTGGAGATAACATATAATTAATGTTCTCCATGATCTTTATGGAAGAAAATAAAGATGTAGACAATGTCATAAAGAAGACATTGAGAGATGGTTTGCAAGTTTGGTAATATTCTTTTACCCAAAAGAATAAACTGTTTTTAATAATGTAAGGATTAAGGAAAACAGTCAAATAATACTGTATTTAGACTTGTTCCCATTAGGATATAGAGCAAAGCATTTCAAACTTCTCAGAATAAAATCTAGGTCAAAGCTATTTTAGGTTTAAAAAGCATTTGAACAACAAACATGTTTTTACATCGCCTCTAACAAGAAGGTATGCATTTTCATACCCAGTGAAACCTCAAATCATAGAACAATTCCATTATTGCCTTCTAAGTAGCATTTCTTTATGTTTGATATCACTAACTTCAAGACTAGCAGGAGAGTATGTCTTCTTCTAAGACTAGGATGATCTGTATCAATATATTTGTGTATAATCACTTAAAAGCCCCCTTCTGCTCTTTTTTAAAATAGCTTTCTTAGCTCAAAGTGTCAGAGTTAAAGTGAAACAAAATGTTAGAGTGTCCAGATAATTTATTGAAATCCCCTTCAAATTTTATTGGTATGAATTACCATTTTAAAATCAATACCTAACATTGACTTGGAGTCTCAAGTAAATTGCTTTTGTATTATTTGACTAGAACTTATCAAAAAGAAGAAATTAATTTTTACAGTAGATCTCATTTTAGCCAAGAAAGTTAAGGTAAACTAGATGACTATATAATTACTACAGTAATTCAAGGAGTTTTTTAAACTGTTTAATTTTTGCTCTTGCTGTGCAAAGATAATTATTAGTGGATGGCAGCCAAACTTATTATTTCTATCTTTGAAATTTGTTTCAAGTGTATCACCAGGCACTTGTAAAACTCATTGTTTTCATTTATTATGTAACTCAATGACCTGGAACAATAAGTTCTCATTGCTCTTTTTTTTTTCTTTGATTCTTAAAAACACTTTTTTTGCCTGTCTAAAAGAATTCTACTAAAATGCAAGTGAGTGCCTGACTATAGGAGGTATCATTTTATGAGCATATACGAAGTCCTTTTACTAGATTCAGCTGCAATAAAGAGAATAAAAGAACACCAATAGGGGAGATGAAAAGAGACAGAAAAATCAAGCTACCTACATTTAAATCATTCTATAACACAACCCTGCTAACCTAGAATGAAGCTGAAAATAGATGGTAAGGTTAAATGATTACAGTTGACACTTGAACAATACAGGTTTGAACTGTGTAGGTCTACTTATATGTTAATTTTTTTTCAATAAATACACAGTAGGTTCTTTAATCTCTAGATTTTGCATTTGCGGATTCAACCACCTACAGATCAAAAACAGTATTTTCAGTTTGAATTAGGGAACCCACATATACAATGTTCTATACTATCCATGGATTTTGGTATCTGCCGATGTCCTAGAACAAATCCCTCTCAATATGCAGAGATGACTAAGGGAGTCAAAGTTATATGTAGATTTTTAACAGCATGGGGTGGGTGGTCCTAACTTCCCACATTGTTCAAGGGTAAACTGTTACAGACATTTAAACACAGTTTTCATATACTCACAAAAATTAGGGGATATTTCAAAATTAATATGAAGCAATAAAAAAAACATTTGATTTTTTTTATCAAACAAGAACATCAGAAAAGCAAACGACAAGTCAAAGAAAGTTGTTTGATTATGCAAATGAGATGCAAAACTAACTTATTTCATTGGTAAAAATGCACTATACAAAAGGCTGAAAGTACTGGAGTATCTGCACGTTCCCTCATCCCCTAATTTTTGTGAGCAGTGTATTTAACAATATAAAATTTAGTATATCAAACTTTGATAAAAAGTAAAAAAAGTTAAGAAATATGCTAATCAGAATGAAACTATTAAAAGGGGCACAAAGAACTTCTTGCCTAATGTATGACCACCAGTATAGAATTTGTTTTCTGTTGGAAAAATTTGGTACTATATCTTTAATCAATATTGGCTCTATGATCTAATTAAATATTAGTATGGTCTTTATGACCATGGGAACTTATGCAAGAGTCCAAATATCAAGTGTAGCTATAGCATGAATATCAGGACTGTTGGTGAATGTAAAAGGAGTAGGATATATGTATAGATATTATGTGCAGTAAACTAGTTAGGTCTTTAAAGTTTGTCAGTATCCTCAGCCTCTCTC
This sequence comes from Saccopteryx bilineata, assembly GCF_036850765.1. Taxonomy (NCBI): domain Eukaryota; kingdom Metazoa; phylum Chordata; class Mammalia; order Chiroptera; family Emballonuridae; genus Saccopteryx; species Saccopteryx bilineata. Next base: position 313,316,097 of record NC_089490.1, read on the forward strand.
TCTCTCTTTTTATTGTCATTCTCTCCATCTATCTCCCTTCCTTGTTTTCACCCCTTCCTTCCCTTCCTTTTCTTCCTGACTCCTTTCCTTCTCATCTTCCTTCTTTCTTTCTTTCTCCCTCCCTCTCTTTCACTCACTTCTCTCTCTCTCTCTCATGAAGGATGTGGGAATAGCATTTCTTATTTTGAAGACTCCCTCTTTCACTTTTACATGATTGAACACTTTTTGAATTCATAAGGTAAGGAAACAAAGGTGAACATTTAGCTATAGATCATTTGGGGATAGAAATGACTGAGAAAATTGAGACCTTGATTTCCAGAGGCTTCATTAGTTAAGAAAACCATGAATCGAAACAAGAATACATGTTGTCTTTTTCACTAAATTTAAACATTTTCACAGGAACTATGAGGACAATTTCTTTTGAACCTCCTATATATATTGTCCCTACAAACATCTTAATTTCCTAATTTCTAAATAGTACATTTGTCTTGGGCATCCCACTGCTAAGGATTAAAACAGAAAAGAAGCGTCTTCTATTTGTAGGGAAATTGTGTTCTAAAAACTACTTCTCAATATGGTGAATACACCAAACGCTACTTGATTTTACTGGCTCTTTATCTAGAAATAGCCAATAAACTGTTTTGCTTTCTGTATACCTTCTGTGACTTAGTCTCACATAGCATGGTGTTTTGGATTCTTTTCTGAGGGTTTGAAAACATTTGCCATCAACTTTATAAATCTACTGTATTTAAAAAGCAATATACAATGTATTTCCTAATTCTTAGCACCATGCCTTTGAAATTTTAAAATATATTCAAATAGCTATTTGTAACCACAATTTGGTTTATTCGCCAAAATTAACAAATTGTCAAGTTCTTAAATACAAAAAAAAAACCCAGGTGGAATTATTTTATGATATATCAAGGGATTTATCTATTACAAATCTCAATTCAAAGCCATTTTCTTTCAGGGAAAATTCAGTCATTTCTAGCAGAGTCTTTGATTCACAAGGAAAAAGAAGTAAAATATTTTATTTAAAATAAAAATGAGTAAGACAGAAGAGTATGCCCTTCTATTTTAGGTACCCTTAACACAATAATAATTTGAAAAGTCTTGAAAAAGATTCAAGGAATCTTTAATCTCCAAAACTATCAATTTTATCTTATTTCTGTATTTTATCTTAGTGTGAACTAATATTGCATTTAAACTACTTAACACATTGTCTCAATGATGTAAGTTTGTGTTCAGACGCTGAAAATCATATAGAAATAATACTTTTTCCTCCCTCTGGAAAGATATGCTTCACAAGGCAAATACCTTTGAATTAGGGTTCTTATTTTCTTTTGGACTTCTTTGTTACACACATCAGGGTTCTTCTACTCTAACAGATCAGGTTGTCAAAGAAGGATAGGAAAACTTGGACAAAATTTAAAACTTCAAAAGGGTAGAATTTCTGTGTTAATTAACTTTTATGTATTTAAAACTGATAAATTTATTTTGAAATTGTGAAAAAAAGGGCAGCTGCCATATAAATTGACAGTTAAGAAAATTCCAATTACTTTCTTCCTATGATTTTCAGTGTTAAGAAAGCCTTTGTCTTGAATTGATAGACAATCTCAATACTTATTCAGATTAAGAAATATGACCTTCAATAACTTTAGCATTTTTATTTCTTGAGAGAAACACTTTTAATAATGAATGTAAAAAGTAGAAGGACTGTGGTTGAGAAAAACAAAAGAAATTCAGATGATATCTGAATAGCTGTTTTCCATGGTCCCACTTACTCCCTCTATTTTGTTGCCTCCTGCCGCTGAATTGATATGCAAGGGCCAGACCAGCAAAATTTACAAGGCACTAAGCATTGTCTCCTTTAAGAATCTGGAGATAAGCAAAAATTACTCTGAGTCTGCAGAAACTGAATCACATCATCATGGTGGGTTATGCTTACTAAGGAAGTCAGGTTAAGTTCAAATAAAAAAATCAGTTCATGGAATTAAAGACTTTCTGTTTTTCTTAGAGTTGGATGAACAGATTTTTTCCTTATTTAAGAAAAGAAATCTTCCTGAAAAATTTGCCTTGGAAAAACCTCTAAAGTTTTATAACAACTGCCTGTAACTACATTATAACATTGGTAATCAAGTGACAAAACTGTCTTATGCTTTTAAAATGTATCGAGTAAGTGCATTCCAGAAATAATACATTACATTCTTCATTTCAAAATCAATCCACCTGAATTCTTACTCTTTAGCTGTGAGTAGCTATTTTACAAAACCAAAGGGTCTCATATCCCAAACAGTACTTTAGTTTTAAAAAAAATACTTACTTGTTCATTTCAATGCATAACATAAACAACCAGTGTATTTCCATCAAGCATTCCAGCTCTATATAATAATAGGATTCCCAACCTACTTAGTAAAAACACATAGTATCATGTGCTGGGCCTTCTTTCACTTCTTCTGCATGGGATAGGTTTTCTTAAGCAGATACATGAATTGTTTTAATGTTTTGTCCAATTCATTTGCTGTAATTTCATGGGTTTAAATTTTTGGTTTGGTTTGCAATGTAAATAATATGGTAAAATTTGCTATTTTGCTATCAATTATATATGACTCGTTTCTTTTAAAATCTAGTTATCACAAGTTTACATTACAATATCATCAAATAATACCAGGTAAACATACTAATATATCTGTAGGGCATGGTTAAGTTACATATTTGAAATGTTTAAGCTATTTTTCATTTTCTAAAAGATGAATGCATCTCTTAAGCCTGTACCATTAATTTTTAAAAAGTTTCATTTGGTGTTTCATGTTATATTTTAAAATAGTTTTCTTTATTTGGTAGTACAGGTCTAGAGAAATGATAAAATATGCCTCATTTCACTAGAATTTTAAGAATACTAGTACATATAAAAGTATACAGGCTCTTATAGGCTTATAAACATCTACTGTATCTTCTTTGCTTTTCATATTACACCACTTTTTACATATTTGATTATTTGTAATTATGCTAAATCATGTACAATGTAAATAGCATGTCTCATTATGCAAAATGTCTTTGTATTTACACACTGAAGAACAAGGTAAATTTATATATAAAAAATGAGTGATAAAAATCTGAGTTTCTTATAAAACAAAGTGAAATGACAGTCATATGTTATATTTACATAATTCATTACAGAACTGTTTTAGTCATGCATTTATTTACTGTATAAATCCAAACTGTCACATAAAATATTTAAATCAATAAATGATTTCAAAAAGGATGAACCTATGAATTCTTTCTAGCACATCTTTCATACCATGAATAACAATGACTAAGTATGAATGAAGGGGAAGTGAAAGAATGGGAAACAAATAAATGAATGGAGTATTCTCAATGCATTATCATTCTAGCCAATGAGGACGATGCTTCTGATACAAATATATCTTAATTATTTAGGCAGGGCAAGTTTTGAATTATTTTTCTAATATGAAGTATAATTCTCTTACAAAACCCAACAGATCTGTGAATCAGCATAGGTCACAGTTTTTATAGTTTTATACACTCTGAATATATATCACACAAAAGAGGCATGAGTCACCTGTCTTATGGTCAGACACTTGCTTCCAGGAAAGGACAGACAGAGAAAAGGGATCATTTTACTGTGTTGCAGTAACATAAGGTTATAGTAATTAAATATATAGAAATTTTAAAAAATATGGAAGATATATAAAAATAATTAGAATATAATATTAAAATCAAGGAAATTAAATAAAGTTATGCCATCTAGATAGGAATTAATATAGTGTGTACAGATATGATAAACATACTCTGCCTTTTGTGCAGGGCTCAGTTTGTGTGTGTGTGTGGTTATGTATAGAGAAGAAGTGGCTTGATGTCATAACTCTGTAAGTTAACATAAACAAGAAGCTTCCTTAGGAACATCTTAAAAGTGACTATATAACATTTCAGTAGATTAACATAAAAAAGGCTCCCTGAGAGGAACTCCCAAAAAGGTGGTTTGAGATAATAATTTTGTATATAGATTGACACCTGTTAGAAGGCGTTGGCCAGAAAAGGTACTAAAGCTAAGCCCTCGCACTCCCCACCCCCACGGTAGTTGCCCAGATTCCAACGTGAATGTGGACTGTCTCCACGCCACTCTGACCAAAGACAGCCGAGAAGAGCATGCCGATGGGGCCCCCTTAAGCTGTATGCAGGCACGCCAAAAGGATTTGTGAGTAATAAACTGCCTGTATGATTCTTGCAACTAACTTGTATGTAGGTCATGTCTTTCCTCTGGTGGCAGTTGGTCTTGGCACTGATAAGTAGAATCCTCATAGCCACCTCAAGAGTAGTCTTGAAGCGGCTGCCAGCCTGCTGTTAAGCAGGAGTGTCCCACTGCACGGGGAAGTCAAATCAGGGATGTTTGATCAACATCCTGTAGAGCTTGGGCTCTACTGGGACATACTGTTATTATTACATGCCAATTGAATGCCCACTGAGTGCCTGTAGATCCCCCATCCAAAGATGGAGCACATATCTATGAGGAGAAGACAAATTTAATCTAATTTTTCTCTATTCCAGCAGTACGTACTTAACAAATTGGACAATCTCTGCTATGTTCCTGGTCCTTTTCCCCATAACCACTTGGCCTCAACCATACAAGGTTCTCTCCTAGATAAAGTTCTTATTCTTGCTTTATTTCTTTGTCTCCGTGAATGTCTCTTAATTTCTTGGCAGCCATGGGATGTAAGGCAGTACTTTTAACCTGATCTATGCCATAGGACTGAGTCTCTGTTACACTGAAAAGTGTTAATGAGTCTCAGTTGCTCACTTCAGTCCTATCTTTTACTTAAGTTTTCAATCCAAGTACAAAAGTCATTAGCATTCTCCGGACTTTATGTGCAAAGCACCTCGGTCTGTGTTAAGTTCAGCTCTTTCCCTTAACATCTTACCAATATGGCAAGGAGAAGCCAACATGCACCAGTGTTCCGGCTCCCACTGTACTTCCTCTACAGGTGTCAACTATGAGAGCAAGTGACCTACCTCCCAAGTTATCCAAGGTCAACATTTTTACTAATTGCTTTTCCCCTACCTAGTATGTGCCCATCTCTTTTCAACCTTACAAATCCCCACGTTGCCTTTAAGGTTGTATGTGATGCACATTGTTAAAGACAGAATAGGCTGCACTTTTCTTAAAGTCTAAACAGATAAAGACCTTATGCAATAAATGTATATATATATATTTCTGAAGCTGGAAACAGGGAGAGACAGTCAGACAGACTCCCGCATGCACCTGACCGGGATCCACCTGGCACGCCCACCAGGGGGCGACGTTCTGCCCACCAGAGGGCAATGCTCTGCCCCTCCGGGGTGTCGCTCTGTTGCGACCAGAGCCACTCTAGCGCCTGGGGCAGAGGCCAAGGAGCCATCCCCAGCGCCCGGGCCATCTTTGCTCCAATGGAGCCTCACCTGTGGGAAGGGAAGAGAGAGAGAGAGAAGAAGGAGAGGGGGAGGGGTGGAGAAGCAGATGGGCGCTTCTCCTGTGTGCCCTGGCTGGGAATCGAACCTGGGACTTCTGCACGTCAGGCCGACACTCTACCACTGAGCCAACCGTCCAGGGCCTAAATGTATATTTTTTACCATATATCAGGACAAAAATGTTCCAAGTTGGAGGAAATCTGCTTCGTGCTATTATTTAGGACCCAGTGTGATGGTGGCTTTACCTAGTAGGATTTTATAGGACAGGCATAGAAACAGCCTATTTTCTTTATTCACATTCTTGCCTGTAGACTCAGTCACACACACAGCTACACTTAACCGCAAGGGAAGATGGAAAATGTTCTCCGGTTGTGTATCTAGGAAAAGGTAAGAATCTGATGAACAGGTAACAATGTCTGCCATAATCATAGTTTTAGTCTGAGATTATTTATTATTTTATTCTAAATGCATAAAGTAAATATTTTAAACTATCTCAGGCTTAAGTATGTGTCTCCCTAAGTAAAATGGAACTGGAATCTCTTAGAAATCATGCTAGTGATACTAGCTATGAGGTTGTCTTGCTTCTCTAATTCTCATGAACAGGGACATTCTAAACAAATGAATGATTAGTATCTACAAACAAATCCCCCAAATTAAATATACTGACCACCCCACAGTTCCCTACAAAGTTTCCAGACTCCTGCTGAGTGAACTCTACTAATCAGAAAGAGTCTCCTCTGCAAAGTGTCATCACCACCATGATCAAATAAGAGAACTGAAGGTGACAAATTTTTCAGGAGGTGAAGCCCACCCCATGTATGTGCCAGGCATGTGAGAAGGGGAGAGTTGTCTAGTTGAATAGAAAAGCTGGTATAACAAAGTGCCAAAGGACAGGTTCCTACATTGACTTAAATAGAATTACAATGACCAGAACAAGGGGGTTAAGAAACCCCTAACGATCCCAGGACTGAACAGATTACACACAGTTTTGGATTTTCAGTTTAGGACTTAATGCCTAAGACATTTCTGTTTTGAAGAGGCAATGTTCATAAGATTTCAACACTTAAAAGTACAGAAGTTATATATAATAGAAACTCTTCTCCAAAATTTGATCTGAATTTACACTTTTTACTTAAAGGTTATGATTACAGAACCATATGTGCAAAGAAGTAAGCACAAGTTGTTATTTTCTAAGTGTGCGACATTTGAAATTATGCCAGTCTAAGATTAAGTCCAGTATGTGATTCTTTAGCTAGGAAACTATCAGAAAATATTCTGCTTCCATCTGACAATTGTGCTTCCCTCAGCCTAGATCTCCATTAGAGGAAAACTCTCATCTCTTTGCTAACCCCAACATGGGAAGACTGGCCTGAGTCTCTTTTTAAGACAAGATGAAGGTCTTTTAGAAGTTATCAATTTCCTTATTTTGGCATGTAATTTATCTGCTGCTCTCATTTCAAAGAAGGCAATGTCTTTACATTTTCAAATGCTATTCGATGCTGAACTTATGACTAATAAGCTGTTGTTTCTCAATCCAGAATGCTAGAGGAGCCAACTTAAACTCACATGTTCTGTTGTTAAATTACAAATGAATGACAAGGCATAAGCGAATTCTATACAAATCTCTTTTAACAACATTAGTGGTTTATGTGGCCTCAGTCTCAGAATTCCTCATGAAGTTTGTTATTATTGTAACAAGCAGCTAACTACGCCAAGACTACATCAATCACATCTCCTTCCAAAGGCTAAATTTACAGGGTTGGCTGTCTTTAAATTACAACCTCCAAGATTAGTTAATGTGATGCCTTCTGTGCAACTAAGCAAGGGTTGGTTAGTAGGAAGTGACTGGGAACACGTTCACCAGAAGACAGCGGTGGCCAGTGCTCCGGCCTACTCTACCACATGGGTGTCTGGATCTGCCGCTCAATCAAAATCTAAGTATATTATATTATTTCACACATCATGCCACTATGTTCTTGGCTTTGATATAGTAATACATTTCTGTCAGATGAAGACTAAATGTCTACTTGCTCAATTATATTAAATATGCTAGTGAAGCTTAAGAAGAAATTGGATGAATGAGCTTAGCTATCTGTTTGCATGAGCTTATTTTTATTTTGAAATATGTATTTATATGCTAAAGAGAAGGAGAAGATGTAGGCAGGCTCTGAGGGGAAAGACTGATGAAAACATGAAAATGAAAAAAAATAACATGGTATCTGGTCCCCAGCCTGGCCCTAGAAAATAAGGGTGAGCTCTTATAGGAAGATATTTGAAAAGCCAGAAGTAAAGGAGCTGTTCTGCTAGGATGCATGTGACATCTGGAACACATGGAATGCTGCTGCACAGCCCAGATGATGAATTTGATGTTTTACCTATAAAGGCCTGTTTAAACTTTAGAAAGAGGATTTAAATTTAAAATGTCAGTGATTTTGTGGAATTGAGGTCACATTAGATAAATTTGTGGCATAATTCAATATACCACATGACATGTCTTTGCTATCACCCAATCTTAAAGTATCTGCTTTAGAAATTTCTCCACTCTCCCTGAAGGCATCTTAGTTCTTGCCCTGTGGATATTGCATTTACTCTTATCTAGACAAATGCTTCACAAGTGCAGGTCCTAGTGGAGCACCTGTGTATAATGACTTTTCTTCTTTCATAACAGAAAAACAAAATTTTTCATGAAGCCATATCAATTCAATTTAAAAAGCTATTTTTAATTTGGAGATTAACAGAAAACCAAATTTAGCTGTATTGAGGAGTATTGTTGACAGTAGGTGTGTTTGATTTTTTTCTTGTCAAGTAAAAGTTCTGACCTTCCCAGAGAATATTTATTCATTCCCCAGAAAGACTACTTTTATCTCTTCCTTTATGAAATTTCCTCTATCTGCTCCTCAGGCTCCTTTACTGCCACTGTGAGGTAAAATTAAAATAAGGTTATGCCAACCTTAGAAAACTTAGGAAAGAGAATAGAACTATTATTCATTAATAACCAATAATTAAAAAGCAAGTTCTGATTTTTTAGATGGGTATACTAGCAAGTTTACTCAATTCAGTGTGTTTTTTGTTTGTTTGTTTTTCATTTATTTTTTACTTATTTTTTTGTGTTTTTTTTTTAAGGTAAGGAAGCATATAGGCTCCTGAAACTAAGAAGCCAGGCTTCAGGTGTGGTGAACACAAACTCTATTCATCTGTGATTTCATTCTTCTGCAGGTATTGGCTTAGTCCTAGCATTGCCCCCCATCAGGGATACAGATGCCTTTGGCGGCACATTTGTTGAGCCACTGAAGAAGGGAAATCCCTATCTTTTCCTTTAGATAATGTTCTGTGTAGATGTAAATCCTAAAACAAACTTGAAGTAATGGCTTTGACTTAAGGACTACCATGTTCTTACTTTAAACCCACCATGGTTAAAGAGGGAACAAATTACACTGTTAGCTTATGGCAATGAGGAACACCTATGTAGCCTTTGACTGGCTATTCTCTAACAGGGAAGAATGGAGTGGATTCCAGGAGGTCACCATAATGATGTGAAATGTTACAGGCTTATTTAATCTCCTTGTGGTCTACCTAGAATATGCAACCTATTTCACACACATGTGGTATCCTGGTGCAGCCAATCCAGTGCACATACAATCCCCAGCTTATAATGGGTTGACTTAATGATTTTCAACCTTACAATGGTGCAAAAGTGATGCATTCAGTAGTGTAATGCTGGTAGCCGAGGCCAGGCAGGTTCACATTGGATTCAGGCTGATAGTAGAGGATCTGTGGAGCCAGAAAGCATTGGGCCATTCCCATTTATTAGATTCTCAGCTAAGCAAAGGAAAACTGCTTTCTCACAGTGGCGGGCAAGCAATCCATGCAGAGGAAAAGTACCTGTAACCTTATATAGGCTACACACACATAGCTCTCTCACATGCTCATGCTCTAATCATGCAAAGTTCAAGCGAGCCAGCCTAACACAGCTGCTTTCCCAACGAGTAGAAATTATACTTTGGATTTTGAGTTTTGATCTTTTCTTAAGCTAGCAGTATGTGGTAAAATAGTCTCTCATGATGCTGGGCAGTGGCGGGAAGATGATTTTGTCCAACTATAGACTAATGTAAGTGTTGTAAGCACGTTTAAGAGAAGCTAGGCTAAGCTATGATGTTTGCTATGTTAGGTGTGTTAAATGCATTTTCGACTTATGATACCTTCAATTTATGATGGGCTGGTTCATTGGGATGTAACCCCATCATGAGTTCAGGAGCATCTGTAGTAAAGGTATTTGCATTTGCATTTTTAAAATAGAAATCAACTGCAATGGTGAAATATTGCATATGGGCTAACATTTCAGGATGAAGGAGAGTTTCCGATGTCCTTTAAATCATATCATGTAGGTAGTCCCCTGATCTATGTATACATACAGTCAGCTCTCTGACCAGACAAAATGTAAGGTGATATTTAACACCACCGCAAGATCATACCTCTTTTAAATTATTAACTACATTGAGGTCAGAGATTTGGGGATAGAAACTACCATTGAAGAAATACTAAAATCTTAATTTAAACAGTTTTTTTTTATTATTATTTAGGATTCTCTCTCTTTCTTCCTACTCTCTCACCTGGGAGGAGTCTTGCATGCTCTCTCCAGAAGGAAGCTCATGTTCAATGGGACTACTGAGTTTGTGGGAACTGAGCTGTCCCCACTTGGCCTGAAGGCTGACTTTTCTTCTTTAGAGTCACAGGCAAAGCACTTCATTATCAAGATGCTTCGTTAAGGTAATGTAACTGAGCATGTTAGTGCTAATGTGAGACAGTGAGAAGTGATTTAAACACCTGCTATCGATTGAGTAACACCTTTAAATGTAGTACAAGTTTTTTAGCCAGAGGAGGGGAAAGAAAACTTCCAAAAAACTTTGCTGTTCTCCCTGGATATGTGCAATCATTCAAGACTTATAGGTAAGAAAGAGTTAAATGGCCACCTAAGCCACACACACCCCACCTCAGGACCAGAGGAGTCAATCCCACTGCACATAATCACAGTGGCCCCACAAGCTGGTTCCCAGCAGAAGAAGCAAATAACCCCAAACTCCTGGCCCACCCTTAAATATCTTCATACTCAGGAGGAATTTTTTAGGACAAGTCTAATTGTTTTCATCTAAGTAAATTCTCTTTTCAAGTTTCCTAGGTGTAGAAGGCTATGGTTATTAGTGAATCGAGGACATATTCTAGCTCCCATTTTATACTCTTTATTTTTCTTAGTTCTCATAGCAACCTTACCAGGTGAGCATTATTATCTGTCATTAAAAAACAAAAACAACAAAAAAGGAAAACCATAAAGGATGAGTAACATTTCCAAAATTGCCTGGTAAATTTGGATCTAACCATCAACTTTAGCACTCTTCCCTGTGTTTCTCTGTCTTTTTTTCTTTTGACACTTTCCTTCATCTTAAAATCAGCTCCAGTTTTCTTCATCTTATATTACAGAGCCTACATTCCTACACTTAAATGATATGTATTAATTTTTTGCCACCCTTCTCTAGGTCCATCATACCATTCATTCACCAATATTTTCTGAATTTACGCTTTGTGTCTGGAATTGTGCTGGGTCCTATGATTATCATGAATAAGCAACATAAACATGTTCATGCAGTGGTGGGGCTGAATAAATTGTAGGGGAGACAAAGATTAATCAGAATTGCACAATAATGTATAATTACAAGTTGTAAATGATGTGAAGTGCAAGACATACAAAGTACGGTGATGACATGTAATACAAATGAAGACACGCATCACTGAAGGTGTAACACAGGGGTCGGGAACCTATGGCTCACGAGCCAGATGTGGCTCTTTAGATGGCTGCATCTGGCTCACAGACAAATCTTTAATAAAAAAAAATAATAACGTTAAAAATATAAAACATTCTCATGTATTACAATCCATTCATTTCCTACTGCTCATATTCAAGGTTGCGGGTGGCTGGAGCCAATCACAGCTGTCCTCCAGGACAAACACCAAATTTTTATTGGATAATACATAACGTACATGGGTCGTTGTATGGCTCTCATGGAATTACATTTTAAAATATGTGGTGTTCATGGCTCTCTCAGCCAAAGAGGTTCCCAACCCCTGATGTAACATTTGAGCTGAGATCCGAAAAGTATAAAGGAATTCTTCAGAAAATATTAGAGGAAGACCTCTATCTCCAGCACTGTGATAGAAGAGAAAAACCTGAAAATACTTGTTGGGAAACTAGCTGTGTTAGGCTTGCTCACTGGTTTCCAGAAGCAAGCACTTTGCACAATTAGCACGTGAGCACATGGCAGAAAGCCACATCTGTGTCTCTATGAAAAGCTATGGGTGCTTTCCCTCAGGCAAGGAGTGGCTCCCTGATTCTCTCAGCCACCACCATGAGGGGCGGTGTCCTAGCCCCTTGGCCTCTACTGCAGAAAGTGGTTTTCCTTTGTTTATTCACTCACCTATCTCTGTGAGCCACCAATAAATGGAAATGGCCCCACGCTTTCTGGCTCCTCAGTTCCTCTACCGTCTGTCTGAATTCAATGTGAACCTGCCTGGCCTCAGCCACCAGTATTACAATACCCTACTTATAAAAAGCTAGAAATGAAGAATAAAATAAATAGGTTAATGAAGAAAGTAGGATGAATTGGAAGTCAAAAGTAAATGGATGGCCCTGGCCGGTTGGCTCAGCGGTAAAGCGTCGGCCTGCCGTGCAGGGGACCCGGGTTCGATTCCCGGCCAGGGCACATAGGAGAAGCACCCATTTGCTTCTCCACCCCCCCCTCCTTCCTCTCTGTCTCTCTCTTCCCCTCTCACAGCCAAGGCTCCATTGGAGCAAAGATGGCCCGGGTGCTGGGGATGGCTCCTTGGCCTCTGCCCCAGGCGCTAGAGTGGCTCTGGTCGCGGCAGAGCAACACCCCGGAGGGGCAGAGCGTCGCCCCCTGGTGGGCAGAGCGTCGCCCCTGGTGGGCATGCCGGGTGGATCCTGGTCGGGCGCATGCGGGAGTCTGTCTGACTGTCTCTCCCTGTTTCCAGCTTCAGAAAAATACAAAAAAAAAAAAAAAAGTAAATGGAACATGTGAATGGAGACTGCAGAGGCCCTATGTTGGTGTGGGGAGAGGGAGAAAGGAGATGGTTACAACAGGAGGGTCTCTTTAAACAAAGTACTTTAGCACCTAACTGGTTTGGGAGGCTAGGCCACAGGGAACTGTATCCTTAGGATAAAGCCAGAACTCACATGGGGTTGCACTGTCTTAAAATGGTGGACTAGCGTGTGCACGCACACACACACACACACAAGACAAAACAAAACACAACAACCCCACCTCCCAAAAAACCCACCCTCTGTCCAAGATTGCATAGAGAAAGATTTTCTGTCTCAGTATTGCTCAGGTAGATCAAAAACAATATCTTCTCCTAAGAACTGATAACCGCATGCCATAATTATAAGTTATATTACTTATAAAATTATTCCTGCACCGCTGCATGGCTGAGATTCTTGTGTGCCTATCAGAAACAATTCAAAACATATCTTGAGTGACACTACTTCAACCCAGAATAAATGAATCTTATAGATTCCCAAATATTAGCTTATAATCTAAAATCTTAAAGCATAGAAGTAGGGAAAACTCCCACCAGAAAAATAAATAAAAAAATACTGGCAAAATCATGAAAAGGAAAGGATTAATTGATTTTAGTAAACATAATAGAACCATCTCCATAAGGAGAAAAGTTAAAAAAACAACCTGAGGAAAAAATATAGATTTCCTACAGTGGAATAACACATAGATAAATTGCATGTTTCTTAGTAGCCATAACATAAGCCAGATAACAGGTAGCATAGTTTAATGTTCTCAGAAAAAAAGAATTCAAACTTAGAATTAAAAAATTAGAAAAGAGTAAAGAAATGTTTACGTAAAGACGAGCTCATCAAAAAGCTACTTAAGAATATACTTCTGGAAGCAATGAAACATCTCAGAAAGACTTTCTAAGATGTAAGAAGGAAGTAAAGACATCAATATAGAAGGTGGTAAATCCAAACAAGAATTAACTATATAAACAAATAATAACTATAATGTTAATTCAAGAGATTTTTAGAAATCAAAGTGGAAGCGATATAAAAAGTTACGACATGGGGGAGTAAATCACCAGAGTTAAGTACACTAAGGTCTTCTATGGTTTGAGAGAATATAAGTGTTGATGAACATTTGAGAATATTTGATTGTCTACATCAGTTATTGTTACTGGAGGAAATAGGTTTCTCTGTGGTGTTGTAGGAAAAGAATTTCAGAGACACTCATATAGGAGAAGTTTTAAGTGATAGTGGCAAGATTTATTAGAGCAAAAATCATAGTACACTTTCAGAGAGGCAGAGAGCAGGCAGCTGCCCTGAGGACTTTGTTAACCGTGTATTTCCTTGGGTTTGAGAAAGAGCAGACTTTCTTTCAAACTATACAATCCTTTCCTGAATTTGCCGGGGCTTGTGCGCTTCCCCTGTCCTAGGTTTCCCCAGATATTCCCAGACCCCTTTTATGGTCGCCATTTTGGCTTCTACTGTGCTCCTTTTGCCAGAACAATGTCGGTTACTCTCAGGGTGACTGTACAGCTATTTTTCCTACCTAGTCCGGCTTAATCAGATAGCTGGTTCCATTCACTCTTGTTAGGCAAACAAGTTTGTAACAAGTGTTTTTTAGGTTTGCTCGCTAGCTCGCTGGTATTGGGGCAACACCATGTGTGTATAGTTTATGGAAGACTGCGGGTGCTTGCCCTAAGGGCAGCAGAATTCGAATTGCGGATTGCTTTCCTGCTTGGGAGGGGCGATAGTTTGCTCTTGTTTGTTGGAGAAGGAGTATTTCCACCCGGCCTGTTTTGCTAGAGTGCTGAGGGGTTTGGGAGCCTTGCTGAGGCTGGTGGGGGCCTGTTTGCTCTGTGAGTCCAGAAGGGGTCGGGGTTGGGGAGCCCTGAGTGAGAGGGAAGTGGTCTTTCCTGCCTGTTTGCTCATCTGCCAGTGTGATACTTTAATAAACAGAATGGCCCACCATTTTCTGGCTCCACAGTTCCTTTACTGCCCAAATCCAATGGGTACCTGCAAGGCCACAATGGTGATGGCTACTATGGTCACTGGTCATACAACTCCCTCCCTCCTCTTTTGTTAATATCTAAGTAACTGCCTACTTGCATGGCCAGTAGTCACAGCCATCATGGCCATGCATATGCAGGTTCCCACTGGATTTGGGCAGATGGTAAAGAAACAGTGGAGTTAAAGAATGGAGGACCATTTTTTTATTAAAGTCTCGCACTGGCCCATGAGCAAACACACAGGGCTCCTGTTGGGCAGATAAAATGTATTATGCTCACTTTGTTAAAGATGACACTGCCCACAAGGAGGCCGTCACCCAGGTGATATTAATGTGTGTTGGGGGTGGGCTAAAGGCAGGCAGGATCCTTGTAGCCTGGGGCTTGGTTTTGGGATTAAGCCTTTCCTACCCTTTTTGATATGGGGTGGTACAATCCAATCATGCCTCAGAGAAGTGACTTTGTAGTAGAGACTTCCCTATTTTGTATATTGGATTAAAGGTTATGAATCTACACTATAAAATAGGGGCAGAAAAGGAGCTTGCTCTCTTGGTTCCTGAGATTATCATTAGAGGAGAGAGCAGAGCAGAGAGCAGAAGGAGGCCACGTGGAGTAGGCCAGGAGAAGCAGCCAAGATGGCGGAGTGCTGAGTGAGAAGAGCTTTGGTGCAGAGTTTGTACAGGGAGAAGGAAGGAGATGGGGAACAGAGGTGAATAAGGCTGGTGAGCTAGAAACCTTTGATTCTAGGAAACTCAGATAAGTCAGTAGCTTTGTGAGCACTGAATGTGAGTGGGTTTTGGAGCCCAGTGTATGTTTTTACTTGCCCACCGGGTGCAAGCTACGATTAAAGACTATGGCCCACCAGTTTGTGGCTCCGTTGTTTCTTTACCGACTGTCCGAATCCAATGCGAACTTGCATGGGCTGGGCTGCTCTGATGGTGGCCCTGCCTATTGGCTTTACAGCTCCCAAGCCACTGATGCATTCTCCAGTTCCACAACCAGGAGAATCTTCTCTAGTTTCTCCTAGAATCAAAGGCCTCACTAGTCTCAGGGGATCTCATAAAAGCCGCTCACCTCTGGTTTCCCATTTGCATATCTTATCCCTTCTCTGCACAAACTTGGCTTCTTCTTCAGCACTCTGCATACTCTGCTCTGCCTGCAAAACAGGGCTTCTCTCTCTGCTCTTACTCTGAAGACATGGCTTCTTTCTCTCTCTCCTTCTTCTTTCTGCTCTTCAAAACTTTCTGGCACAAAAATCTCTCCTCCAGTAAACATTAGCAAAACAATAGCCCTTCCCAAGCAGAAAGGTAATTTGCAATTTCACAGACCTACATATATTCAATACCTGGCGCTGCCCAGCCCTCAATGCAAACTTTAAGTGAGCAAACATAAAAATCACATTTTACAAACTTATTTGACCAATACTACTCTAACATTATTCTGTTAAAATTTAAGAGTAAGCTAAAGAGAAATATAAATAAATTGTAAAGAATGCCAAGTGCAGAAAAGGAAAGAAAAAGAGCAGAGGGATTAAAGAAATCTAAATCAATAAAAATAAATAGGAAAAAAGAATAAAAAAGTGTTAGAGGTGCAAGGTTAGTGTACCTAGCACTTCAAAAGTGTTGTGCAAATGAGTTTGTAAAATTTGTGTTTTTTGAGTTTGTTCACTTTTATTGTTAAAAATGACACTAAGCAATGCCAAGTATCAGGTCTGTGAATGTAAAGCCAGTAGCCACGGCCACCATCACAGCAGCCTGGCCCATGCAGGTTCGCATTGGATTCGGACAGTCGGTATAGAAACAACGGAGCCAAAAACTGGTGGGCCATTGTCTTTAATCCTAGCTTGCACCCGGCAGGCAAGTAAAAACACACACTGGGCTCCAAAACCCACTCACATTCAGTGCTCACAAAGCTACTGACTTATCTGAGTTTCCTAGAATCAACGGTTTCTAGCTCACCAGCCTTATTCACCTCTGTTCCCCATCTCCTTCCTTGACTCTGCACAAACTCTGCACAAACTGGCTTCTCACTCAACACTCTGCCATCTTGGCTGCTTCTCCTGGCCTACTCCACATGGCTTCTTTCTCTGCTCTCTGCTCTAATGATAATCTCAGGAACCAAGAGATTATAGTGTAAATTCAAAACCTTTAATCCAATATACAAAATAGGGAAGTCTCTAATACAAAGTCACTTCTCTGAGGCATGATGGGATTGTACCACCCCACATCAAAAAGGGTGGGAAAGGCTTAATCCCAAAACCAAGCCCCAGGCTACAACGATCCTGCCTGCCCACAGCCCGCCCCCAACACACATTAATATCACCTGGGTGACGGCCTCCACGTGGGCAGCGCCATCTTTAACAAAGTGAGCATAATATATTTTATCTGCCCAACAGTGAAATTGCAAATTATCTTCCTGCTTGGGAAGGGCCTTTGTTTTGCTAATGTTTGCTGGAGAAGAGGTTTTCCCACCATAAAGTTTTGAAAAGAGAAGAGAAGGAGGAGAGGCAGGAAGAAGCCATATTGACAGGGAAAGAGAAAGAAGCCATGTTTGCAGAGTGAGAACAGAGAGAATGAAGGTTTGCCGATGGGGAACCAGAGGTGAGGGGCTTTTGCAAGCCCCACTGAGACTGGTGAGGCCTTTGATTCTAGGAGAAACTGGAGAAGATTCTCCTGGTTGTGGAACTGGAGAACGGATAAGTGGTTTTGGGAGCCCTGTGTGTTTGCTCGTGGGCCAGTGCAAGACTTTAATAAAGGAATGGCCAAACAGTTTTTGGCTCCACTGTTTTTTTACCATCTGTCCAAACTCAATGAGAACCTGCATGTGCATGGCCACAACAACAGTGACTACTGGCCATACAAAAGAAAGGCCAATATTTAATACATCCGAATGTGTAGTAAGGACAGGTTTATTCATCACGAGGGTCCAGGTCGAGAGCATGGTAATATCTTACGGATTTCACAAATCCATCTTGAAAGCCCAAAATTCAGGCATTTACTGTCAAGGGAATGGAAAATGGGTTAAGCAAGAGGTGTGTGGAGGCCACAGACAGCCAGATAGCTAAGTGTAAAGTATCCACGGCCACCATCACAGCAGCCTGGCCCATGCAGGTTCGCATTGGATTCGGACAGTCGGTATAGAAACAACCGAGCCAAAAACTGGTGGGCCATTGTCTTTAATCCTAGCTTGCACCATGGCAGGCAAATAAAAACACACATTGGGCTCCAAAACCCACTCATTCAGTGCTCACAAAGCTACTGACTTATCCGAGTTTCCTAGAATCAAAGGTTTCTAGCTCACCAGACTTATTCACCTCTGTTTCCATCTCCTTCCTTCTGCACAAACTCTGCACAAACTGGCTTCTCCCTTAGCACTCCACCATCTTGGCTGCTTCTCCTGGCCTCCTCCATGTGGCCTTTCTCTGCTCTCCTTTCTCTAGTGCTAATCTCAGGAACTGAGAGAAAGAGCAAGCTCCCGGTCTGCCCCACTTTATAGTGTAGAAACTAAAACCTTTAATACAATATACAAACAAGGAAGTCTCAGATACAAAGTCACTTATCTGAGGCATAATGTAATACCTCATGAGAGTGTACCACCCCACATCAAAAAGGGTGGGAAAGGCTTAGCCCCAAAACCAAACCCCAGGCTACAAGGATTCTGCCTGCCCACAGCCCATCCCCAACACACATTAATATAATCATGCCCATCCCAAGCACAAAGGGCAACGAATACCATCACCTGGGCTACAGGCTTCCACATGGGCAGCACCATCTTTAACAAAGTGAGCATAATATATTTTATTTGCTCAACACTAAGAGCTGAGAAAGGATCCAAGGAAGATCATGAAATTTCTTAATTTCTTTGTTCTTGGTTGGTTTTTGACCACTGGGAATCTAAGTTCAGTACTGGAGTCATTAATTTGTGCATATTTCCCTAACTCTTCCCTGACAAAGAGGCTGTCAAGCCTCAAGCAGAATTTCTTTAGTTAATTAACATATCTATAGATGGAGCTATTAGCCTGCAGGCCATCAGAGAAAGCAGCATTTTACTGTTGAAAACATGGTCAAAAAAAAAAAAATGCACAGAAGAATGTATGTAAAGATGTTGCCAGTGAAGCTATGAAACCTCCATTCTTGTCTTGCTTAAAAGAAAAAATTCAATCAAGAGACAAAGTATAGCAAGCAGAGCAAGGGTTTATTGGCCATGCAGGAGTACACTCAGGGAGGCCTGACCAGGCAATGTACTCACGAGAATAAGTGCCCCAATTAAAAACAGAATTTATGGCTTTACTTCCTGAACATCCCCATTCCCTAACCCCCCCCCCCATATTTTTTTTCAACTTCCTCTTTTATCTGTCTTCACTGTATTGCTATGTAGCTGATATATCAGAGACCACCAGTCTAGGTGCGGTGAAGTCTGTTCTAGCTTAAAGATTTACCTAGATCCTGAATATCAGAAATGCACTGGGGCTATTTATCTCTCCTCACCCTTGTAAGGTATTTTCCCCCCACCGAGAAAGAAGGAAGGGGCAGGAGCCACAAAGTGTGGAATAATAAAAGGCTTTATTGAGTACAGAGTGCTTCTCACACTATGAGGTTCTCTGGTCCTGGGGGGGGGGGCAGAGCTCAGAGAAGTCGCAAGGATTAAACGACGTGAGGGATATTTAAAGGGTCCCTAGGGTGGGCGAGCTAATATGACATAGTAAAATCTCACTGTCTGATGGAGGTGTCGCTCTTTTCCAAAGGGCTCCTGGGAAATTTCTATTGGCGTGCTTGGTTGTAGGCAGTCCTAGCCAAAGTTTCCGGGAGGAACTGAGTTTCCCACATGACCATCCCCCATCATCCACCAACCTTACAATCCTGTGCCTGTCCCAGCTCATGTCTAACTAGCTAGCTAACCTAACAAATCCAAATATAAGAATAATGATGACATTAATACAAATCAATGTCAGCAATTCAAATACAGTGCTACCTTGAGATACGAGTTTAATTCTTTCTGTAACCAAGCTCGTAAGTCAGTCAACTCATATGTCAAAGAATTTCTTCAATTTAAAATAACTGAAATAGATTTAATCCATTCCTGTGAAACATCCCCAACCATCCTAAATTATGAAAAAGACATGTTTTTAATTAAGAAACACACATGTATACTTTACAATGCATAATAAAATATATGAAATAAAAGAAAAAAGTGTTATTTAGTACTGTATTTTTACCTTGGAAACAGACGAGTGTGGCTAATGGAGGTGAATGATGGAGGAGGGAGGGAGGGAAGAAGGGATGCAGGCACTGTAGACATGTAAACTAAAATGGCACTTTCTTAACCCTAAATAAAAACTAAAACTGCATTTTCTTTACTTTAAACAAAACTAAAACTGCACTTTCTTTACTTAAAATGAAACCACAAAACCTTAATTGTAAAAAATGCACTTTCTTAACTTTAAACTTAAGCTAAGCTTAACATTACATATTTTTCACTTAATCATCACCTGCTTTTGCCTTTTTGGCTGTACTTTCGGCACTTTCACTTGCAGGACTTTTGAATAAAGGGGTTTGCTTTTTCTTTCCTTTTAAAATGTTACAGAAATGTGAAAAACAAGTGTTATTTAAAAGTGCTGAAGCACGACCAGTTGAAACTTTTTCTGGGTGTTTCTTTTCAATGAAACTTGAAGGCTTCTCCCACATTGCCAGCATGTCTTTAATTTCACTTGTAGAAATCACTTCCTCCGACTCTACCTCCTCCTCACTACTAATCTCTTACAGAAGCTCCTTCAACTCCTCAGTTGAGAGTTCCTCCTCATGTTCCTCGACAAGCTCGTTTACATCACCCTCATCTACTTCCAGACCCATCGACTTTCTGAGGAACACAACCTTCTCCAACGCTTCTACCTCGGTCTCGGTTTCTGGTTCGAATTCTTCAAAGTCTCTGTCTGCAACATCAAGCCATAACTTTTTCTATGCCGAGTTCAAGGTTCTTCTTGTAACCTCTTGCCATGCCAAGTCAATAATGTGTAAACATATCACGATGTTGTAATGATCTTTCCAAAACTCTCGAAGGGTTAAATTTGTATTCTCAGTCACCTCAAAGCAGCTGCGGAACAAGTGCTTTGTGTAAAGCTTTTTAAAGTTTGAAATAACCCACTGATCCATAGGTTGCAAGATTGAAGTCATGTTGGGTGGGAGGTAGAGGACTTTTACAAATTTGAACTCATTGAGAATGTCACCTTCAAGACCAGGTGAGTGGGCTGGAGTATTATCAAGGATTAGTAATGCTTTCATTGGGAGTTTATTTTCTTGAAGATATTGCTTCACTGCAGGGGCAAAGACGAGATTTACCCATCCAATAAAAAATTGTCGCGTAACCCATGCCCTAGCACTGGCGTGCCACATAACCTGCAGTTTTTCTTTAAGAATCTTGTGATTCTTAAAGGCTTGGGGATTTTCGGAATGATACACTAGCAGTAGCTTTACTTTACAGTCACCACTAGCATTTGCACACAATGCAAGGGTCAGACGGTCCTTCATGGGTTTATGGCCTGGCAGCTTCTTCTCCTCTGCAGTGATGAAAGTCCTCCAGGGCATATTTTTCCAAAACAATCCTGTTTCATCAGAGTTGAACAATTGCTGAGGGATGTAGTCTTCCTTTGCAATAAGTGCAGCAAAACATTCGATGTATTCCTCAGCTGCCTTAACATCAGCACTCGCAGCTTCACCATGCCTCACCACCAAGTGCATGCCAGATCTCTTTTTGAAATTTTCAAACCAGTCAAGACTTGCCTTAAACGTATCTTCTGCTCCCTCTTTTGAGGTTGATGGTTCTGTCTTCTTCAAGTCGCTATAAATAATACATGCCTTTTCGTATAGTACAGTCTCCATCACTGTATCTCCTGCCAGCTCTTTCTCTTTCACCCACCCCAGCAGAAGCTTCTCCATTTTTCATGGATATTTGTCCTTAATTGGGATAGAATTGTGGTTCCTTTTGCTGGATTTGTGCTTCTGATGGCATCCTTTTGTTTAAGGATGGTACAAATTGTAGATGTATTGCAGTCGTACAGCCTTGCCAGCTCAGTCACTCATACACCACCCTCATGTTTTTGTATTATTTTTTGCTTTACTTCTATCAACATTATTCTCTTCTTCTTCTCACTACTGTCCTTTATACTCACTTTCTTTGACCCCATCATAGCACACAAAAAAAGTTAGTAAAAAATGCAAAAATGATGCAAGATCAAGTACAGCGCATGAGTCTTGACTTGATTCTGTGGGTAACACGTGAGAAAGAATGAGATGCTGGTGTTGTGCTGCTGATACTGGACCTGTGCGCTAACGTGCCAACTAGTGGCAGCTTCCTGAATCATGACTCATATCTTGGAATTTCGTTTGGATCTCAAACATAAATATAAACTGAGTCGCAGCTCATATCTTAAAAAATTCGTATGTTGGTCTGCTCATATTTCAAGGTACCCTTGTAAATAGAACTTTCACCTTAGATATTAAAAATAAATGCTTTGTCAATTTTTAGAAATACAGCAATTGTAAAGCCTGTAGCCACAGCCATCATCACAGCTGCCTGGCCAAGGCAGGTATACATTTGATTCGAACAGATGGTAATGAGACAACAGAGCCTAGAACAGGTGGGTCATTACCTTTAATCCTAACTTGCACTTGGCGGGCAAGAAAATACACACAGTGGGAAAACACTTCCCTTTCCATTCAGGGCTCTGAAAGCCACTGACTCATCCAAGTGTTCTTGGAATCAAAAGCCCCAGCAGCCTTATTCACCTCTGTTCCTCATCTCCTCTCTGCACAAACTCTGCACAAACTGGCTTCTCCTTCAGCACTCTGCCATCTTGGCTGTCTCTCTTCTGCATTGCTAATTTCAAAAAATGGGAAGAGAGCCCCTGGTCTCCCTTATTTTGTAGTGTAGAAATTAAAGCCTTTAAGCAAGTATACAAATAAGGAAGTTTCTGATACAAAGCCACTTATCTGAGGCATAAATGGGATTCCTCATAAGAATGTGCCACCCCACATCATGCAACAGTCAAGGGTGTGGGGTAAAGCTTAGTGTTGAGAAGATTTTAGGATTAAGAGGGTGGGAAAGGCTTGATCTTAAAACTAAGCTTTAGGCCATAATGACTTTGCCTGCTTACAGCCTGTCTCCCACACCCAATGCAAACTATAAGTGAGCAAACATATTTGCCCACTTATTTGACCCACAGCAATTTATGTAATTGGGCCTTCCCATGGAAAACTAAAGAAGATGTAATTATATGTATAAATGTAAAATAAAATTATATTCTTAAACACAGCCAACTTTCCTCTTGGACACTTTGCTATGCATAGTAAATTGAACATTTGTTAGTTGTGGATTTGTATCATTAAAAAACAGAAGATAAATTCAGAGCTTTGTCATTGCTACATGAACTCAAATCACAAACCTTTAATGTAAGAGTAAACTAAAATATGATTTCTTCTGTTAGGCAGAAAAGGTTTTTTTTATGCTCACTTCATTAAAGATGGCTGCTGTCCACATGGGGTGGCTGGTTGCTTTCCATGCTGGGGGAGGGGCTTTTGTGCCAAAAGGTTTTAAAAAGAAGAGTTAGAAGGCCATTTAGAAAAAGTGATCATGTTCTTGTAGAGAGGAAGAGCCCATGGGATAGCAGGGCAGGGAAGCCACGTGAAGGAGTGTAAAGCCAGAAGCCAAGGCCAGGGCCACTATCACAGCAGCCTGGCCCATGCAGGTTCGCTTTGGATTTGGACAGTCGGTAAAGAAACAATGGAGCCAAAAACTGATGGGCCATAGTCTTTAATCCTAGCTTGCACCCGGCGGGCAAGTAAAACACTCACTGGGCTCCAAGACCCACTCACATTCAGTGCTCACAAAGCTACTGACTTATCCGAGTTTCCTAGAATCAAAGGTCTCTAGCTCACCAGCCTTATTCTCCTCAGTTCCCCATCTCCCTCCTTATCCCAGATACAAACTCAACACAAACTGGCATCTCATTCAGCACTCCGCCATCTTGGCTGCCCCTCCCAGCCTATTCCACGTGGCCTCCTTCTGCTCTCTGCTCTGCTCTCTCCTCTAATGATAATCTCAGGAACCAAGAGCGCAAACTCCCATTTTGCCCCCACTTTATACTGTAGCTTCACAACCTCTAATCCAATATACAAAGTAGGGAAGTCTCTAATACAAAGTCACTTCTCTGAGGCATGAGTGGATTGTACCACCCCACATCAAAAAGGGTGGGAAAGGCTTAATCCCAAAACCAAGCCCCAGGCTACAAGGATTCTCAACACACATTAATATCACCTGGGCGATGGCCTCACGTGGGCAGCGCTATTTTTAACAAAGTGAGCATAATATATTTTATCCGCCCAACAAGGAGGCAGTCAAAGTGGGGGAATGGTGAAGGAAAAGCCAGTTTGCACAGGAGAATGAGATGGGGAGCAGAGGTGAATAAGACTGGTGAGGTGGAAGCCTTTGATTCTAAGAAAACTCAGATGAGTCAGTGGCTTTGGGAGCCCTGAATGGAAAGGGAAGTGTTTTTCTGCTGTATGTTTTTATTCGCTTGCCGAGTGGGAATCTAGAATAAAAGAAAATGGACCACCAGTTTTTGGCTCAATCATTTCTTCATGATCAATCTGAATCAAACCTGAACCTGCATTGGCCAGGTGGCTTTGATGGCAGCCATGAATACTGGCCCTATATCTTCCACCTGCCACACTCTATCACCCATGTAATAGCAAAAACATCTCTGTCTCATTTGTTACTATTGATTGAAGAAAAAAATAAAAATCTCTCTTGAGGATTATAACTATAATATAATTCTAATGCAGACATGTTAGCCAAACTGACATTCACTGGGTTGAAAACCAAGAAAAATTTTGAGTTTTCGCAGACTGATTGCATCCTAAGCACCTGAGAAGCTTCTCTAAATAAACTTATTTTTGCCCTGGCCACAAAAACCTTTGATCAGATAAGTTTTGAGAAAAGTAAGTAGAACAACAAATTGACATTTCTCTCTCTGTCTCTGTTTCTCTCCCTTTTTCTCTAAAAATCTTCAATATATTTAATATAATAATTATATATATCTATGACCATTTTTACTAAATATAAGTTTTTAATTTTACTATCTTAACTTGAACTGAACACTTTACAATTATGAAAATTACTTTCTCAACTCCTAGGAATGTTTTTTGCCTAAATATCTATTTTTTATAGTATGAATATAGTTAAATATTTGTTGTGGCATTGTCGGTCAAATAAATTTTTAAATATGATATATATGTTTGCTCACTTATAGTTTGCATTGGGTGTGGGAGACAGGCTGTAAGCAGGCAAAGTCATTATACCCTAAGGCTTAGTTTTAAGATGACGGAAGTCACACCAGCTACTGCAGAAATCTGGGCTGTGAGCAAACCTGCCTGGGGTGTGGACACACCCTCAGCAGTAACAAAAGCACAGGCAACCTTGGTGGTGATCTGAGAGGGCGCATGCGACCCCCTTGTTGGCCGCTGAGATCTGAGCCCAATGAGGCAGCCCCAAAACTGGTCCAAATGGGCAGGTGGGGATGCACAGGTCTGACCAGGGCAGCGCAGTCATGGAGGTGAGCTGGAGCCAGCAGCACCTGAGCCCAAAATCCCCAGGCAGCAACAGTGGCAGTGGCATGGTAGACAGACCACACAACAGGAGCTAAAATGTCTGGATAGAATGACACCTGAGGATAAGAAGTAGGCCACATCTAATACTGTACCTAATCAGTGAATTACAGTACTGAGCCCAACCAGTAGCCAGCAATAAAAGACAACAGAAAGTGAATTTTAGAGCACCTTGAACTTTTAGAGTAACCTCTCCCTGGCTAAAGTAGATAAAAG
The DNA here is from genome assembly GCF_036850765.1 of Saccopteryx bilineata. Lineage (NCBI taxonomy): Eukaryota > Metazoa > Chordata > Mammalia > Chiroptera > Emballonuridae > Saccopteryx > Saccopteryx bilineata. The sequence continues at coordinate 313,341,518 of NC_089490.1, forward strand.
CAAGCCTAGGAGTGCAGCTGGTATTTACAAAGGCACCTGGACCCAGCAGAGGCAGCCATAAGTCTGGATCACCAGTAGCCCCCCAAAAGTGGCTAAGAACCAGTCACAGGCAGTGACCCCCATTGATCAGCCCCAGGCCCCAGCAAGGGAAGTCTGTCCAGGGCAACACAGACAAAATGGGAAGACAGAGAAGTGCAATCCAAACGAACCAGCAAGAGAAACATCCAGAAAATAAGCTGAGTGAGATGAATATAAACAAACTACTGGATGCAGAGTTTAAAATAATGATTATTAGAATGCTGAAAGATCTTAGAAAAACAATGGATAGTCACAGTAAGCACATAAATAAATAACAAGTATTAAAAAGGACATTGAAATAATAAAGAAGAACCAGTCAGAAATGACAAATACAATATCTGACATGAAGACTACACTAGAAGCAATTAAAAGTGGGCTGGATGAAGCAGAGGATTGAATCAGAGATTTAGAAGATAAGATAAACAAAAACAGGGAAGCAGAGCAGCAAAAAGAAAAAAGAATAAAAAAATCTGAGGAAATTCTAAGAGAGCTCTGTGACAACCTAAAGAGAAACAACATCTGTATCATAGGAGTTCCTGAAAAAGAAAAGAAAGAGCAAGGGATAAAGACCTTGTTCAATCAAATCATAGCTGAAAACTTACCTAAATTGATGCAAGGAAGGGTCTCACAAGTTCAAGAAGCACAGAGAACTCCATTAAAGAGAAACCTAAAGAAATCCACACCAAGACACATCATAATTAAAATAGCAAAACTAAGAGATAAAGAGAAAATATTAAAAGCTGCTAGAAAAAAAAAAAAAGCTATAACCTACAAAGGAGCCCCCATAAGGATGACTTCCAACTTCTCAACAGAAACACTTGAGGCCAGTAGGGAATGGCAAGAAATATCCAAAGTAATGCAGAACAAGAGCCTATAACAAAGACTACTTTATCCAGCAAGGCTATCATTTAAAATTGAAGGAGAAATAAAAAGCTTCCCAGACAAAAAGAAAAAAATACCTCAAAAAATTCTTTACAACCAAACCAAGGCTGCAAGAAATGTTAAGGGGCCTGGTGTGAACAGAACAAAGGGAGAAAAGAACACAGCAAAAGAGAAATATAGCTTTAAAGAATAAAATGGCAATAAACAACTACATATCAATAATAACCTTAAATGTAAATAGATAAAATGATCCAATCAAAAGATATAGAGTAGCTTCATGGATAGAAAACAGGACCCATACATATGATGTCTACAAGAGACACACCTCAAAACAAAATATACACATAGACTAAAGGTAAAAGGATGGAAAAAATATTTCATGCAAATGGAAATGAAAAGAAAGCTCGGGTAGCAATACTTATATCAGACAAAATGGACTTTAAAACAAAGAATATAGTAAGAGATAAAGAAAGTCACTACATAATGATAAAGGGAACAATCCAACAGGAAGATATAACCATTATAAATATCTACGCACCTAATACAGGAACACCTAAATATATAAAGCAGACTTTGATAGATATAAAGGGTGAGATCAACAGCAATACTATAATAGTAGGGGATTTCAATACCCCACTAACATCACTAGATAGATCCTCAAGAAATAAAATTAACAAAGAAACAGCAAACTAAAAGGACACACTAATCAACTGGATTTAATATCTTCAGAACGTTTCACCCTAAAGCAGAAGAATATACATTCTTTCCAAGAGCTCATGGTACATTCTCTAGGATAGACCACATGTTAGGGCACAAAGCGGTCTCAACAAAGTTAAGAAGATTGAAATTATATCAAGCATTTTTTCAGATCACAATGGCATGAAACTAGAAATCAACCACAACAGAAAAACTGAAAAATACTCAAAACACATGGAAACCAAATATGATGTTATTAAATAACAAATGAGTTAGCAATGAAATAAAAGAATAAATAAAAAAATTCCTAGAAACAAATGATAATGAGCATACAACAACTCAAAGTTTATGGGACACAGCAAAAGCAGTCCTGAGAGGGAATTTCATAGCATTATAGGCATACCTTAAGAAGTTAGAAAAAGCCCAAATACACAACCTAACCCTGTACCCAAAAGACTAGAAAAAGAACAGCAAGGAAAGCCTAGAGGTAGTAGAAGGAAAAAAATAATAAAGATCAGAGCAGAAATAAATGACATAGAGGCTATAGAAACAATACAGAGGATCAATGAAACCAAGAGCTGGTTCTTTGAAAGGGTAAACAAGATCAATGAATCCTTAACCAGACTCAACAAGAAAAAAAGAGAGAGGATGCAAATAAATGAAATTAGAAATGAGAGTGGAGAAATAACAACTGACACAACAGAAATACAAAATATTGTAAGAAAATACTATGAAGAACTATATGCCAAAAATTAAACAACCTAGGTGAAATGGACAAATTTCTTGAAACATATAATCTTCCAAAATTCTCTTTGGAAGAACCAGAAAACCTAAACAGACTGATTACAACAAATGAGATAGAAACAGTTCTCAAAAAACTCCCCAAAAAACAAAACCTTGGGGCCTGATGGCTTCACTGGTGAATTCTACCAAATATTCAAATAAAAATTAACTCCTATCCTTCTCAAGATACTTCAAAAAATTCAAGAGGAAGGAACACTTCCAAGTTTCTTTTATGAGGCAAGCATAATTCTGATTCCAAAACTAGGCAAAGACAACACAGTGAAAAAAAATAATAGGCCATGCCTGACCAGGCAGTGGTGCAGTGGATAGAGTGTCGGACCGGGATGCAGAGGGCCCAGGTTCGAGACCCTGAGGTCGCCAGCTTGAGCACGGGTTCACCTGGTTTGAGCAAAAGCTCACCAGCTTGGACCCAAGGTTGCTGGCTCGAGCAAGGGGTTACTCAGTCTGCTGAAGGCCTGCGGTCAAGGCACATATGAGAAAGCAATCAATGAACAAGTAAGGTCTCAACAAAAAACTAATGATTGATGCTTCTCATCTCTCTCTGTTCCTGTCTGTCTGTCCCTGTCTATCCCTCTCTGACTCTCTCTCTGTCCCTTTAAAAAAAAAAAAAAAAAAAAAGGCCAATATCCCTGATGAATTTAGATGCTAAAATTCTCAACAAAATATTAGCAAACCAGATCCAGCAATACATGAAAAAAAATCATACATTATGATCAAGTGGGATTCATTCTGGGGAGGCAAGGATGATACAACATTCATAAATAAATCAATATGATTCAACACATAAACAAAGGGAAGAAGAAAAACCACATAATAGTTTCAATAGATGCAAAAAAAGCAGTTGATAAAATTCAGCACCGATTCATGATCAAAACTCTCAGCAAAGTGAGAATACAGGGAACATACCTCAACATGATAAAAAGCCATCTATGACAAACCCACTTCCAACATTATAATCAATGGGCAAAAATTAAAAGCAATCCCTTTAAGATCAGGAATAAGGCAGAGGTGCTCCCTTTCACCACTCTTATTCAAATTGTACTGGAAGTCCTAGCTACAGCAATCAGACAAGAAGAAGAAATAAAAGGCATCCAAATTGGAAAAAAAGAAGTAAAACTATCATTATTTGCAGATGATATGATACTGTATATAGAAAACCCTAAAGTCTCAGTCAAAAAACTACTGGACTTGATAAATGAATTCAGCAAGGTGGCAGGATATAAAATTAATACATAGAAACCAGAGGCATTTTTTTCCACCAACAATGAACTGTCAGAAAGAGAAATTAAGAAACAATACCCTTCACTATTACAACAAAAAAATTAAAGTACCTAAGAGTAAATTTAACTAAGGAGGTTAAAGCCTTGTACTTAGAAAATTATAAAAGATTGATAAAAGAAATCAAGGAAGACACAAACAAGTGGAAGCATATACTGTGTTCTGGTTAGGAAGAATAAACATCATTAAAATGTCTATATTAACCAAAGCAATTTATAAATTCAATGCAATATCAACTATAATACCAATCACATACTTCAAAGATATAGAACACATATTGCAAAAATTTATATGGAACCAAAAAAAAACCCCAAAACCATAAATAGCCTCAGCAATCTTGAAAAGAAAATAAAGTGGGAGGTATCACATTTCCTGATATCAAGTTATACTACAAGACCATTGTACTCAGAACAGCTTGGTACTGGCATAAGAATAAGCCTATAGATCAATGGAACAGAACAGAGAACCCAGAAATAAACCCACACCTTTATGGATAATTGATATTTGACAAAGGAGGTAAGAGTATACAATGGAGTAAAGACAGTCTCTTTAACAAATGGTATTGGGAAAATTGGACAGCTACCTGCAAAAAAATGAAACTAGACCACCAATTTACACCATTCACAAAAATAAACTCAAAATGAATAAAAGACTTAAATGTAAGCCGTGAAACCATAAGTATCTTAGAAGAAAACATAGGCAGTAGGCTCTCTGAAATCTCTTGCAGCAATATATTTGCTGATTTATCTCCACGGGCAAGTGAAATTAAAGACAGGATAAACAAATGGGACTATATCAAACTAAAAAGCTTTTGCACAGCTAAAGACAATAAGAACAGAATAAAAAGAGGAACCACACAATGGGAGAACATATTCGACAATATATCTGATAAGGGGTTAATGACCAAAATTTATAAAGAACTTGTAAAACTCAACACCAGGAAGACAAACAATCCAATCAGAAATTGGGCAAAAGAAATGAATAGACACTTCTCCAAAGAGGACATACCAATGGTCAATAGATAGATGAAAAAATGTTCAATATCACTAATCACTAGAGAAATGCAAATTAAAACCACAATGTGATACCACCTCACACCAGTCAGAATGGCACTTATGAACAAAACAGCAAATGATAGGTGCTCGCAAGGATGTGGAGAAAGGGGAACAGTCCTAAACTGCTGATGGGAATGCTGATTGGTACAACCACTGTGGAAAACAATATGGAGATTCCTCAAAAAAATTAAAAACGGAACTTCCCTTTGACCCATCCATCCCAGTCCTTAGGAATATATCTCAATTATACCATATCACTGACTCAAAAGAAGAAATGCACACCCATGTTTATGGCAGCATTGTTCACAATAGCGATGATCTGGAAATAGCCCAAGTGTCCCTCAGTGGACAATTGGATTAAAAAGCTGTGGTATGTATATACAATGGAATACTATGGGGTCATGAAAAAGAAGAAAATATTACCTTTTGCAACAACATGGATAGACCTGGTAACTATTATGTTAAGTGAAATAAGCCAGGCAGAGAAAGAAAAATATCATATGACCTCACTCATTGAGGAATCCAAGGAACAATGTGAACTGAGGAGCAGAATTAAACCTGAAGGGAAGGGGGGAGGGAGCTATTGGGAGAAGGGTAAGGGAGATGTTGAGGGGAATACAGGGGAGGGGGGATGCATTCGGGAAGACACTAGAATCTATGTAAACACAATAAAAAAAAAGTCCCAAGAAGAAGTGTAATAGAAACTGAACAGTGTGTGTTAACTTGGTAGCTTATGACTGATGCCTGTTCTGATTGAGTTTTGCCTGTGCCATAACAGTTGATAAATAGTTTGACATAGTGTGATTTAATAAAACATTTATCTAACAGTAAATTCTTATATAAACCACTAAAAAATTATGAGGTTACAAATAGGTCAAATGGAACATTTTCAATCCTAAATTTTTTTCCAAATTAATGCAGATTTTCTTTTTTAAACTTTTTGGTGATTCCTATTTATTTATTTTTTCAATTCTTGAAGTGCTTCAGGGCTACTGAATAAAGTTCAAATTGTACTATACCGTGTTTGAACAGGAACATAAGCTGGCAGAGTCTCAGTTAACTATGAGTTTATTGTTGGATGTATTAGTTTTTTATCTATATATTAATGTTTATGCATATGTGAAAAAATGGATGTAGAAACAGAAAAGAATAGCAAGATTTAATATATTAGTTTTGCCTGAATTCATAAGATCTTTTAATTTAAATTCTCACAACTTCTTGGTAAGTATACACATTGGCTCATAAGGAAAGACAAGGGGATATTTGTCTCTAATTAAATGACATAATGGTGAGAAACTGAAAGTATAACTTTCCTTTTAAAATATGGAAAAATGATGCTTTCCCTGAGGAGCTAGTTTAAGACATAATCTGCCATTCTATAACTCAGACAAATTGTAGGTCTCCAAAGGGAACAAGAGCTTTCCAGAGAGATGTTAAAGTAAGAGACTGGAAATGTCAAAAGTGTATAAAGGAAGAAGATTGGGAACATTACTGCTGAGCAAAGTGTTTGAAAATACTTTCAGATAAAGGGGTCTATAAGATTTTTCTTTTCAAAGCAACTGTTCTGTACTCAGGTAAACGACTCCCTGTGAATTGAAATCTCAGCACCCACTCATCAGGCAGTGTGTACAAAAAGAAATACATATTTTGAGGAAGCTTGGACACAGTCTTTAAGCATCATTTAAGTACAGAATCTTCTAGGCTTTACTTCCTTCCAAAGTGCTGATAGCAAAAGGAGCAACTAAGATATATTGCATATCTGGAGTTAGACCAAAGGGTGATTTCCCTTCATCATTTCCCTCATCCAGCAACAGAATTTTTTGTGGAAATGAGGAGTATTTGTGTGATAGAGAGGGGTAAAGATAAAATGGAATATTTTCTCTTCCACAGAAGCTGTGGAAGGAGAGGTTAGGATTGGCAATATCTAGGAAGGAGGGACTAACAGATTTGTTTTGAAGCAACATTTGTATACAAGCACACTGTTTTTATGCATTGTTTTTATTGTAGGTAAAGACCTACATCTTCTTTAAACACTATTATTTCCATCATCACCATTAATATCATTATTTGAGGGAATTGTGGTATCAATGGAGCTTAGGGAAAGTACAAAGCACCTACTGGAATTGTCACGATCAGAGAATCCAAAAAGTTGAATTCATGTCTAAGAATGTATTAGCATTCTCAGGAGACAGATGAAGAGAAGTTTAATTCTCCGGTAATTTGGATACAGGATTCTCAGATTCTCTCAATATAAATGAGGATCCATGATATTCCATTTTGACATTTTGCTTCATTAGTGTTTTATGCATCTGTGGTAACAATGGTAACAATGGGATGGAATCTTTTTTAATATTTAAGTATTTTAAACAAACAACAAAAAAGAACATAGTATAATGATAACCCATTTAACAATCAGCCAAATTCAACATTTCTGGACAGGCTTCATATATAATTTTGTATTGGAATTTGATTTTTTACAATCATTTATACACAGTGAAATCTATAGATCTTAAAATGTGCAATTCCAAGAGATTTGATGAATACCTAAAACCAGGTCATTTACTTCTAGGTATTGACTATAGAGAAAAGAAAATATGTGTCCACAAAAAGACTTGCACAGACTGTTTAAAGCTATCTTATTCATAACAGCCAAAAACTTTAAAAAGATAAATGTATTTTAAAATTGATAGTTTTACAAGTTGGTTTCATATTACATCTCATAAACAATGTATGAGTATCTAGATTTTCCTGCACCCTCATCAACACTTGATGTTGTCAATTTTATAAATAGTAGCTATTTTACTGGTTACATAGTGATGTCACACTGTGATTTTAACATGCATTTTCCTGATGAATGATTGTTAGAAACCATTTCATGTACTTATTCGTCTTTCTCTCAGGAAGTATTCTTTAACTATTTTTTTTTTTTTGTATTTTTCTGAAGTTGGAAACGGGGAGGCAGTCAGACAGACTCCCGCATGTGCCTGACCAGGATCCACCTGGCACGCCCACCAGGGGGCAATGCTCCGCCCATCTGAGGCGTCGCTCTGCAGCAACCAAAGCCATTCCTGCACCTGAGGCAGAGGCCATAGAGCCATCCTCAGTGCCCGGGCCAACTTTGCTCCAATGGAGCCTTGGCTGCAGGAGGGGAAGAGAGAGACAGAGCGGAAGGACAGGGGGAGGGGTGGAGAAGCAGATGGGCGCTTCTCCTGTGTGCCCTGGCCAGGAATCAAACCCGGGACTACTGCATACCAGGCTGATGCTCTACCACTGAGCCAACCGGCCAGGGCTTTAACTATTTTATGTATACTTAAGTATATACTTTTGTATATACTTAATATTTATTTTTTCTCATTGAGAGAGAGAGAGGAAGGGAAAGAAGGAGAGAGAGGAGACAAAGGAGAAAGAGAGAGAGAGAGAGAGAGAGAGAGAAACATCAACTCATTCCATTTAGTTGTGTTCTCATTGAATGCTTTTGTATGTTCCCTGATGGGGATCAAACCTACGACCTTGGTATGCCAGAACAATGCTTAATTCACTGAGCCAAATGGCCAGGGCTGTTCTTTAACTATTTTCAATTAAAATTTTTATTATTGAGTTATAAAAGTCCTTTATATATTGTGGATATAAGTTCTTTGTCAAATATATACATTATTTTCTACCAATTAATGGGTGGACTATTCAATCTCTTAATATATCTACTCTGAGTATACCTGTGTCCAAAACATATGTTTAGTTTTGAAAATGTTCCATGTATTCAGAAAAGTATACTTACCATATCAGTGCTTTATATTTTATATTTGACTGGAAAAGCCACCTAATGAACTTTTATATAATTATTTTTATAAGTACTATTTTGCTATATAATTGAACTTCCTAAGATTGAGAAAAATGTGTTAAAGTGACCTATTTTAGACTTGCTTATTTTTTCTTTTCTCTTTTGTATCTCTGCATTAGGAAGATTACTACTGTATTTGGGGAGGAGTAATTCACATTAATAATTCTTACTTATTTTAATAAACCTAGCTGAAATTTCAAATACATTATTATACTTTTAAAATTCTCTACCCCTGAGATTATTGAAATATAAAGAAACGATAGACTATCAGTTCTAGAGATAATTCTAAAGTATTTTTTCTTAAAAGATTATTAACCTCTATATTGTTGTTAGTATCTTTAGAGATTCCCTACATACTTCTTTCAAATACCATGTTCCTGGGTTACTGATATAAAGTGTATTATTTGAACTGCACATTATATTTATATGACAGAGGTGAGTTGAATGCATCCACCAGGCCTTCCCACTTCCTGTTTTATTATACTAGGATTACTTCTCTCATAACTGTTACCTACTTGGTCTCTGTAGAAATCTCTAAAAAATCATTTTAGATTTTAGAAACTTAGACCTTGTTAGTCTAAGTGATAATCTGTTTGGTGAATTAATTTGAATTGCTTGCTATCTCTTTCAGTATCTAGATCCTTCTTTATCATAATTTGGGACATGTATACAAATATTTTTTTGAAAGAGAAAATAATGAATATTTGTGGCTGGCTTCATTAGCCTGCATTTAACCTTTTCCAAAATAAATTTTATTCACATTGGATTTAATAAGATATTTCTACATCAAAAGGTATTGCAGTGAGCTGGTCTTTCAAGTTAAACCAGCCACTAAATGCACTTGTTACCCAGGTCTTTGTCATCTAGTAACCGGGCATAAATCTGCTATATTACTGAATTGCTGACATCAGTCTGACTAGCCATAAAATAGAGCTAAATAAGAAAGTACTACAAAGGAAGTTTATGAAAGGATTACTATAAAATGTTAAATTCAGTTTGTTGCTCTTATAACCATGATCCAATATTATTAGTTTGGTAGTCACAGTTATGTATTCTGGAACAAATCAAATGTATATAATCAATCTTGTATTTTCACCTCTGGCCAAGTTCTCATTACAGTTCAAGTCCTTTTGCTCTCAGGTGACACACATCAAGGGTTAACATCCAAGCAAAAAGAATAAGCATAAACTCCCATCCTTCTCCTCTCTCCTATCATGCAGGGGTTTGTGGTTCTAATCTCTCTTGCTCAAGGCCAAAGAGGACAGCTTGACTGTGGGAATCTGTGGACACTTGTTACATGAAACAGAAATCTTAGTTTACAAGCTATCTGCTAGCTTCAATTCCTTTAACAAGCAAGGGAACGACTACAACTTTCAGATACACTAGCTCCAGAAGATATGTGGACTTGAATCAGTTACCTGAACAAATTGTGCTGAGGTCCCTCAGCAAAGACCTCTGACCCCCTCCTTTTGATTCCTTTTTTCTATTTTTTGTTTATTCCCCCCTCTTCCCCTTCTTATAAAAACCCCTGCCTGCACCAGAAGAGGAAGATGGGTTTCTGAGGACAGGAGACCCCCATCTTCTCAGGTGGCTGGCACTGGAACAAACCTCTTTCCTTCTCACCTGCACCTGTGCCTTGTAATTGGTTTTCACAGTGAGAGGCAGACAAACCTCTTTGTCATTTTTTTTTTGGTTTCAATCTGACACAGTGTTAAGTGCTTTGTTATTTGATACAAGAAGCTTACTTGAGTATTAAAGGTCCTGTCTTTCTGATTTTTGCAGAACTATTTCCGAAGTAGTTTTCTTACAATCTTGGCAAATGTTTGTGTTTAATCTAGACTTTCTATGGCAATGCATTTTTGCCCCCTATTTCTGTATAGTAAAAATAACATTGAATTTTATTTTTAAAATTTTTTGACAGAGACAGAGAATCAGAGAGAGGGACAGCTAGGGACAGACAAACAGGAAGGGAGAAGCATCAATGCTTCATTGTGGTACCTTAGTTGTTCACTGATTGTTTTCTCATATGTGCCTTGATGGGGGGGGGCAGGGTACAGCAGAGCAAGTGACCCCTTGCTTACGCCAGTGACCTTGGGCTCAAGCTAGCAACTATGGGGTCATGTTTATGATCCCATGCTCCTCGTGCTCAAGCTGGTGAGCCTGTGCTCAAGCCGAATGAGCCATTGCTCAAGCTGGCAACCTCAGGGTTTCGAAATTGGGTCCTCTGCATCCCAGTCTGACGTTCTATCCATTGCACCACCACTTGGTCAGGCTAACCTTGAATTTTTGTAGATCTCTGCTCACAAGCACATTCTTGGTTAAATTGATATTCTCTTCATTTTGCTTTCTGAAATGACTACAGAATCCCAGTCTTGGATTGGGAGCAGATCTAGAGGAATTAGTAGAGTGTGGCACTGCAGAACTGTAATCTATGAAACTAATCTCATTTCTATTTATTCCACCCATCATTAAGAACACAGGTGAGCTTCACCTGTGATGGTGCAGTGGATAAAATGCTGAGGTTGCTGGTTCAAAACCCCAGGCTTACCTGCTCAAGGCACATACAAGAAGCAACTACAAATTGATACTTCCTGCTCCTCCCAACTCCTTATCTCTCTCTTCTCTTTCTAAAATCAATACATAAAATATTTTAAAAAAAGAAAGAAAAGAAAAGAACACAGGTGAGTGTAAAGCCAGAAGCCAGGGCCACTATCACAGCAGCCTGGCCCATGCAGGTTCGCATTGGATTCGGACAGTTGGTAAAGAAACAACAGAGCCAAAAACTGGTGGGCCATCATCTTTAATCCTAGTTTACACCCGGCGGGCAAGTAAAAACACACACTGGGCTCCAAAACCCACTCACATTCAGTGCTCACAAAGCTACTGACTTATCCGAGTTTCCTAGAATCAAAGGTTTCTAGCTCACCAGACTTATTCACCTCTGTTCCCCATCTCCTTCCTTCTCCCTGTACAAACTCTGCACCAAAGCTCTTCTCACTCAGCACTCCGCCATCTTGGCTGCTTCTCCTGGCCTACTCCACGTGGCCTCCTTCTGCTCTCTGCTCTGCTCTCTCCTCTAATGATAATCTCAGGAACCAAGAGAGCAAGCTCCTTTTCTGCCCCTATTTTATAGTGTAGATTCATAACCTTTAATCCAATATACAAAATAGGGAAGTCTCTACTACAAAGTCACTTCTCTGAGGCATGATGGGATTGTACCACTCCACATCAAAAAGAGTGGGAAAGGCTTAGTCCTAAAACCAAGCCCCAGGCTACAAGGATTCTGCCTGCCTTTAGCCCACCCCCAACACACATTAATATCACCTGGGCGACGGCCTCCTCGTGGGCAGAGCCATCTTTAACAAAGTGAGCATAATATATTTTATCTGCACAACAGTGAGATACAGAAGCAGAGATGAAACCAAAGCTTAATGCAGACCAGAGCAGATAACCAACAGCTAACCTCATCTCCACGGAAATCTTTAGTAAAAGGCGAAAGATTTATGCGATCTGAAGAGAAACGAGAGCATAGCTAACCTCATCTCAACTGTTCTATACCACAAACCTCAAACTTCTAATATTGATGATTTATTTCTTTAGATTAACTTAGACATGAAAAACTAAAATATCAGTGAATAAAAGTAAGCTATTCTCAAGAATCTTCACCTCTATCTTAGTAGATTTAAAAAGATTTTCTCAAGTGTTTGGCATAAGGGGGATATTGTCATACTTAACTTGTTGATAGAAGAAGCAGTTTAAATTTTGAATATACAAACATATATTTGCATTTATATTTTATTAAACTTATTCCATAGTTTTTAAATAAGATTAATTTTCAACATGAGGGGTTTATTATGCATATAAAACTGTAATGTTTCACTTCTTTGTGTAAACATGACTGAGTCACAGGTGTCCACATGTGTTAAACAGTATTCTGGGCGTGTTTTTGGATGAGATTAACATTTGCATCAATACACTGAGTAAACAGACTACCCACACATAAATGTGCAGACCTCATTCAATCTCCTGAAGACCTGAATAGAACAAAAGGCTGAACAAGAAAGAATTAGTATTCTCTGCCCAATAGTCTTGAGGAGGGCTTTGACCTCCTCCTGCCTTTGGATCCAGACTAGAACTCACACTGTCAGCTTCCCTGGTCCTCAAGCCTTTGTACGGTAGTCTGGGGACTTCTCAGCTTCCATAATTGTGTGAGTTGATTTCCCATGATAAATCTTTCTATTTCAATTGATAGATACATAGATAGATAAATAAATGATGGATAGATCTCTCTCTCTCCTACTCGTTCTATTTCTCTGGAGAGCCCTGATTGATATAGTAGACTAGCATCAGATCTTGATTGCACTTTCTGTTGTGTGTGTTACATATGGAAAGGGGGTGTAAAGTTAACCACAGGAACTTAAATAACTTTGGGCTATTAAACATTCTATTTGATTAATAGTGGTGACATTGAAGAAGACAGTAAACTCACAGTAAGATATTAGTTTACCTCACAACTATAGACTATTATATTTAAAAAATGAGTCAAGTTTGGTATTGAAGCACAGCAATTCCAATGTACTCACAGGCAGCATAAGAAAGGATCTGGGGCATGCTATGCACCCAATGTGTTTATAGAGATCCTTTGATTGCACGATTTTATACAAAACCTTTTCATCACAAAATCATTGAGGATGCACTAAATTGTTTATTTATCAATTTGCTCTTTTTTGGGGAAAATGATATATAATAAATATTCATTATAACAATTATGTTCTCCCCAAAGCATTTTTCAGGTGTCTGAATGCTATTTTGGGGATAAGACGCTGTTGCTAATTTTTCACGGAGATTGCTCACTACTTCTCATTCCCTCTACTACCTGGTTAGAAGAAACCAAGATTTTAGCCTCTATTTAGAAACAACCTCTAATGGGGAGAATGAAGAAATAATGCTGCCTGGTGATAGCCAGCGGTGGCACATCGCTGTCACCTGAACATTTGCAGACAGTGGGCAGCATTAGGGGCTGAGGGAGTTTGTTACAGTGTCTCAGGTGCTGGCAGAGATCTGGGGATCCAGGGAGGTATAAGTAGCTGCACCCTGGGAAGAGAGAGTGTGGGAACAACAAAAATATCAGTGTCCTTGTAAAAGATAATCATATGATTTTTACTTGACTGTAAAGTCATAAATAGAAAGGTAGACCTATTTGGGTGAGCCTAAATTGGCTTTTAAGTGAGAATTATTTTGGCATATCAATGACCTAAGATTTCTACCCATATTTGCCTTTTTAATATATATATATATATATATGGTTTAGAACAAGGTTTAGAACAAGGGCCAACAATTTTTTTCTAAAGGACTGTAACTAAATATTATAAGCTTTTATGTAGTCTTTTTTACAACTATTCAACTCTGCTGCTACAGCAGAAATGCAGTTATACTGTAGATAATATAAAAAAGAATGAGCAAGCCTGTATTTTAATATGACTTGGTTCAGTAATGTAAAACTCCTTTAATAGGTATAATTGGTATATAGCACTATATTGGTTCCAGGTGCACAAGATAATAATTTTATATATGTATACATATTGTGAACTGTTTACCATAATAAGTTTAGTTCACACATTCATTAGCATATATAGTTACAAGATCTTTTTTTTCTTGTGATGTATACTTTTAAGATTTATTCTCAGAAATTTTCAAGCATGTAACACAGCAGTGGTCCCCAAACCCTGGGCTGCGGACTGGTACCAGTCCGTGGGCCGTTTGGTACCGGTCTGCAGAGAAAGAATAAATAACTTACATTATTTCTGTTTTATTTATATTTAAGTCTGAACAATGTTTTATTTTTAAAAAATGACCAGATTCCCTCTGTTATATCCATCTAAGACTCACTCTTTTTTTTTTTTTATAAATTTTTATTAATGTTAATGGGATGACATTAATAATTCAGGGTACATATATTCAAAGAAAACATGTCTAGGTTATCTTGTCATTAAATTATGTTGCATACCCCTCGCCCATAGTCAGATTGTCCTCCGTCACCCTCTATCTAGTTCTCTGTGCCCCTCCCCGTCCCCCTAACTCTCTCCCTCCCTCCCTCCTGCGTCCTCCCTCCCCCCACCCCTGGTAACCACCACACTCTTGTCCATGTCTCTTAGTCTCATTTTTATGTTCCACCAATGTATGGAATCATGTAGTTCTTGTTTTTTTCTGATTCACTTATTTCACTCAGTATAATGTTATCAAGATCCCACCATTTTGCTGTAAATGATCTGATGTCATCATTTCTTATGGCTGAGTAGTATTCCATAGTGTATATGTGCCACATCTTCTTTATCCAGTCTTCTATTGAAGGGTTTTTTGGTTGTTTCCATGTCTTGGCCACTGTGAACAGTGCTGCAATGAACATGGGGCTACATGTGTCTTTACGTATCAATGATTCTGAGGTTTTGGGGTATATACCCAGTAGATGGATTGCTGGGTCATAAGGTAGTTCTATTTGCAGTTTTTTGAGGAACCACCATACTTTCCTCCATAATGGTTGTACTACTTTACATTCCCACCAACAGTGTATGAGGGTTCCTTTTTCTCCACAGCCTCTCCAACATTTGCTATTACCCGTAAGACTCACTCTTGACGCTTGTCTCGATCACATGATACATTTATCTGTCCCACCCTAAAGGCCGGTCCATGAAAATATTTTCTGACATTAAACCTGTCCGTGACCCAAAAAAGGTTGGGGACTACTACAATACAGTATCACTAGCTATAATCACCATGGTGTACGTTACATTCATGACATTTATTTTATAATTGAAACTTTGTTCCTTTGAATCACTTCATCTATTGTATTTGACCCCACATTCTGCCTCTGGCAACCACCAATCAGTTCTACATGTCTCTGAATCTACAAACTTGTTTTTTGGAGGGAGAAGGGTGGTTGTTTGCTTTTCTTATTTTTAGATTTCACATATAAAAGATAACATAGTATTTGTCTTTCACTAACTTATTTATCTTAGCATAATGTCCTCAAAGCTCTTCCTTGTTGCAAAAGTGGCTATAGAAAAATAAAAAGGCATCAAAACTGGAAAAGAAATAAAACTGTCACTATTTACAGATGACATGACATTATATATAGAAAACCCTAAAGACTCCACCAAAAAACTGTTAGACCTAATAAATGAATTCATTAAAGTTGCAGGATAAAAAATCAATATACAGAAATCTGCTATATATCTGTATACCAATAATGAACTATCAAAAAGAGAAATTAAGAAAACAGATTTCATTGAAAATTGCATGGAAAACTATAAGACGTTGATGAGAAGAATTGAAGAAGACAAAAGCAAATGCGAAGATGTTTCACGCTCTGGAGTAGAAGAATTGATATTGTTAAAATGGTCATGATACCAAAAGCAATCCTCAGTCAATGCAATTCCTATCAAAATTCTAGTGATATTTTTCATAAAAATAAAACAAATACTCCTAAAATTTCTATGAAGTGTAAAACTTTTGAAGCATCATTTTTGGCAAGTAGCTACTGTTACCACATTTGCAATAGAGAACAAAGAGCAGAGAGATTAAAATTAGACACAAAAGAATTGCTCTCTAATTATAAAATGTGGTATAGGAAGAAAGGGATTACTCATGAAGTTTCTACTTCATGACACACACTGTGTATTTTCACACAGAACTTCTACTGTGTATGTATTATTAGTCTCAAATTACATATAAAGGTATTGGTTTAAAGAATTTAAGCTACTTGAGTAAGGTCACACCACTAATAATGACAAAGCTCTGATTCAAACTCAGATGTCCTGACCCAATTCTCATGCTTTTCTCTTCAATGCTTCATCCTGCTCCACCTTAGAGATTTCATTCTGCAGTATGAACTCATCGTTCTTTAAAAACATCTGCTGAGAACCGTCTCCTCAGTCTGGACTTCTGTGATTGAGTAGTGGAACCATAAGGGGAGTGTCATAGCAGAAGTCAACGGCACCTATTATTACATTCTAGTCACTGCCTTAATGTTGCATTGTGGCACAAAGATGGGTTATTGTAGGTTAGGAGTCAAAATATGTTTGTGAGACTTCCAGATCAGGATGGCTGACTGGAACTTTAATCATTAATTCTCTCAACCAATATATGTTAGGAACATGCAATTTGCATTGCCTTGTTTTAAATGTTGAGGACATTGTGGTGAAGAAAGCAGATAAAATCCTGTTCTCACAGATTTATAGTTTAGTGCAAGAGACAGTCAAGCAAATAGACAAATGAAATGAACAAACCAACAGAATCATTTACAGTATGAGTCAATACTAATAAGGATGTAATGTAGAGAGATGGAGAACATATGTGTGTGGTGATAGTGATAGGGAACATTAAATGCTTTGTCAGGGAAGGCACTGCAGAATACGAAATATTTGAAGGGCCACTTGAATGATTAGAAGAAACTAGGCAAAACAGTGTCTTCTCAAGGAGTTCCCAGATTGAAGGAGCAACAAGTCCAAATGTCCTGAGCTGGGAACAACTGTGATCTTAAAATGAAGTCTTGCTGTTTGACAAGCTCAATTTATGTTTTCAGTCAGCCTTTCTACTGTCTAATCCTTAAGTATAAATGGATGACCTAACACCACCTGTTATTTGAGGAAATGTTACAACATGAAAGGAAAATAATACACACACACATGCAGAAAGAATGACAATGAGTAAAACTGAGTTCTTTCAGGTTAAGAGAAGAAAACATTCCTTTAAATAAAAGTAACTAAAATTAGTATTTTTAGACTAACTACAGAAGATATTGCATCTATAAATCAAGAACAGGATGGTAGCTAATGAATAATCAGAAAAAGAGGCTTTGAAAATTACTGCATACAAGTGTGAATGTCAGGAAGACTTCACGAGGGAGCCATCTCTGGAGTTTAGCTACCAGTCTTCCACATGGCTCCCGAAGAGTCACGTAACAATCTCATGGAAGATATGCCCACCGTGTCCTACCTCCCTGCCTCTCCTCCCGAATCTCATCCTAATATCAGATCTAGAATCTTGTCTTCTAAATAGGTCCACATGTGGATAAAATTCTATGGGTATGAGTCCTTTCAATGTGGAGACATGTGAACTAAAGAGATGTTATATATGCTCCCTTTCCCAACAACCACCCAACATACTGTGATGAGAAGGGGACCAGAGAACCACAATAGCCACTTATGTTCAAAAGGAAGAAAACAGGGGATAAATAGCCACCACTCTTTACTAACAAATCTGAACTGCAACCAGGAACATACTGTTGGTTCCTGATAAAGAAAAATTCCTACTCCCCAGAATCTATGCCTTTTGGCTCCTCCCTCAAAGCTTTTGGCTCCAGCCTCTGAATCATTCTTCATTTTTGGTTTTAAAAAAATAGCCTATTTCATAGCTTCTTCCACCTGCTTCCTGTGATTTAGAAACCCACAAGACTTTTTCTATTTGAATGGCCTCTCACCTTTTCAGATCAGAATGGTATAATTTCTTTAAAAATGTTGTCATCTTTCTTATGGTTCCAATTATAATTGGCTATATTATACAAAAGCTTTACACACATATCTCTTCAAGACAGGTTCCTCTCCACATAGGGTCAAGAGTCGGGTGCTTCAAACAACACCTTGAAATTATAAAAGCCATTATATCTACTGAGGGGGATGTAAAGCACCACCTTATTTTTTTGAGAACATAAAGAATCTTGAGATCTTTTTGTATTTTTCTGAAGCTGGAAATGGAGAGGCCGTCAGACAGACTCCCGCATGTGCCCAACCGGGATCCACCTGGCACGCCCACCAGGGGGGGATGCTCTGCCCATCCGGGGTGTCGCTCTGTTGCTACCAGAGCCATTCTAGCACCTGGGGCAGAGGCCACAGAGCCATCCTCAGCACCTGGGCCATCTTTGCTCCAGTGGAGCCTTGGCTGCGGGAGGGGAAGAGAGACAGAGAGGAAGGAGAGGCGGAGGAGTGGAGAAGCAGATGGGCGCTTCTTCTGTGTGCCCTGGCCGGGAATCGAAGAATCTTGAGATTTTGACCCTAAAACCATATTTTACTGAGAAATTCTGAATTTACTCTAAGGTCATTACTTACTTTGAAAGTCTTTTGCCAGGGACCCAGAATGTCCTGACTTGGAAATATTTCCCCTATCTGCTTGAAAACGAAACAGTTCTTATTTTAGTTTACTATTTTTTTTTTTTTAATATTCACATTTTATTCAGTGCAGCTAAAAGAAAACAGTTGACTCTTCTAACATTATTTTCTTAGCCAAATCTGCAGAGATTATTAGGTTTATTTTCTATTGTCCATGTTATTGTAGATGACAAGTGTTGACAAACTATTTGTCCGTATATTATATGGATCAGCGTTACTGCAGCCTCCACAGAAAATTTCTTTCCTGCCCTTAGAGCCTAGTTTGACCTTGGTATGCTGTGTATTCCCGAAGTTACTGACACGGGCTTGGGTTTTTGTGACAGCTGTACCCCATTTCTCATTTATGTTTTAATTGTTTATTGCTGTCAAATAAACCATCCAAAATCTCAGTGGCTTAAAATAATGACAATCTCTTGTCTCTTATGGTTCTGTGGGTTGGCTGGACTCGGTGGATGGAACTTGTTTTGGCCTCCTTAGGTGCCTACAGTCAGATGGCAGCAGGTACACCTGTGACACCTGGCAGCAGGTACACCTACGACACCTGCTATCTCCCTCTCCAGGTTGTCTCAGGACCCCTCTCCCTCATGCCGCCTCTTCAAGCCATCTCACCTGCAGGGCAGCTGATTTGTCATTATATGTGGTTCAGGGTTTCTTAATTTGCAAAAATGGAAACCACTAAGCCTTTTTAAAGCTTAAGCTTAGACATCACATGTTACCTTCACTATACTTATGGTTAAAGTTAGTCATAAGAGAAGTTGTTTTCATTGGTGTTGGCAACTGTATAAATGTATGAATTCTAGAAGCCTAGATGTTAGGGATCATTTTCGGAGACTAGCTATGATAGGTATTAGTCTTTAGTATTCAGTTTCTTTATTTAAGAAATATGTTTTTAAGATTTATTCATGCAGTTTCACTTAGGTGGAGTTCAGGGTCTTCATTATATCCCATTATATAAATATGTCACAATTTTCTAGGGAGGTTATCTGGGTTGATTCTAATTTTTGTCAGTTATGAATAATGTTAGAAATCTTGTGCCTGTCTTTTTAGTGCATGTGTTAACACATTTGTTTCCTGTACAGAACTCAGATGGACTTGAAGAGTCTAGGATATACTCACATTCAATATTGGTAAACAATGCCAGTTTTCCAAACTAGTCATACTTTTGGAATCTTATGTTTTTTTAATTTTAATTTTGTGTTGATATGGTTTCAAGTGTCCCACTCAATATATCACCCTCTATCCACAACATTGTACCCCACCATGCCCATGCAAACTCTTCCCAACTCCCTTTCAACCCCTTTTTGCCCTCCTCCCCCAACCTCCATGCTCTCTTTCCCTCTGGGACTTGCTACCCTGTTGTCTATGTGCTATGTACACGTTTTTGTCTAATCCCTTCAACTTCTTTGATCCCATCTTCCCTTCCCCCTTCCCTCTGACAGCTGTCTATCTAGTCCTTGTGACCCTGCCTCTGTTTCTATTTTAATCCTCAGTTTATTGTGTTCATTAGGTTCCATATATAAGTGAGATCATATGGTATTTGTCTTTCTCTGCCTGGCTTATTTCACTTAGCATAATAATCTCCAGGTCCATCCATGCTATCACAAAAGATAAGATTTCCTTCTTTTTCAAGGCCACATAGTGTTCCACTGTGTAAATGTACCACAGCTTTTTTATCCACTGGTCTACTGATGGACACTTGGGCTATTTCTAGATCTCGGCTATTTTAAACAATGATGCAATGAACATGAGGGTGCACATCTCCTTTTGAATCATGTTTTGGGATTCTTAGGATATACTCCTAGAAATGGGATAGCTGGGTCATAAGGAAGTTCCATTTTTAATTTTTTGAGGAAACTTCTTACTGTTTTCCACAGTGGCTGCACCAGTCTGCATTCCCACTAGCAGTGCAGGAGGGTTCCCTTTTCTATATACCCTCTCCAGCACTTGTTGGTTGATCTGTTAATGAGTGCCATTCTGAGAAGTGTGAGCTGGTATCTCATTGTGGTTTTAACTTTCATTTTTCTAATGATTAGTGATGTTGAGCATTTTTTCATATGCCTGTTAGCTATCTATATGTCCTTTTTGGAGAGGTGTCTATTCAGGTCCTTTGCCCATTTTTTAATTGGATTGTTTACCTTCCATTGTTGAGTTTTGTTTAATTTATTGCAATAAAATAACAATGCCTATGGTCCTATAGTATATAAATTATATATTTATTCGGATACTGTTTAAATTATTCCATCTGTGTTCTACTTTGGCTTAATTTTTCAAGCAATATCAAATGGAATATTAATCTTATTTTAGTTTGCCAGAAAAATGAAGGATTGCTCTTGCAGTTAATAGAGCAAGCACAGAAATCTGATTCCAGTACAGATACAATTATTTCTCTACTTAGTCTTGTTACTTACATAGATATTTGCTAGTTGTTTCAAGGAGCATCCACTTCTAGGAGGAGCCGATTGTGTCTGGTAACAGGAATGAATTAATTCTTAGGTTTTATCTTCTGGACAATGCACAAAAAGGACCTGAAAGCTTGGTCCCTTCTCTCTTTCACTATGTCAATTTCTGGGTTTCTGACCCATCCATCAAGTCACTGGAGAAGTTTGTCCAGAGGAATGGATAAGTGTTGAAGGAAGAGGAAGGTGTGAGGTCATAGAAAAAGAAAGCTAGGAGCATTTAAAAGATACTTCTATGTATCAATATTTGTTATGGGGAGGCAGAATTAATGTTGCTCTGTCAGTCTACTTCCTGACTCCGATAATCATAACAGTTGCTAATGTGTATTGGTTGCTGTGTACCTGGTGCTGCCAGATGCACCATGGAGCCCACACACACAATATCATCTTATAACTCCGTAAGCCGGATATTAATATTTTCTACCTCTCACAGATTAGAATACTAGAGGCCAGAAGGATGAACTGACATTCCAGTTACCTAGTTACTAAACAATTCCAACCTGTGTTTATCTGACTCCAATGCCTAGGTCTTGCCAATGCAAGTAGCCTGTTTCTCATTTCCACATCACTTCACTCGTCTCCTGAACTTTCAGAGATGCCCTAGCTTCACTCACTGTCTGAATTCTAAACCTCCAGCATGTTCCTTCTATTTTCTAACATATCAGAAGTGACATATTTGGAATACCATGACTAAATATTTGGCTATATTTACCACCCATTGTGTTTCATATATTAACAACCAAAACTTCAGGAAAATTAAGTGAATGAACTAGATAGGCTCCAACTCCCAGCACTCGAATGTCTCTATATTTTCATAATCACTTACACCGCATACAGTGTCCCTGTTAGGAGTTTCCTAACCTAAGAACTAGGACCATTGTGATGCAAGTAAAGGGCGCAGCTATGTCTCTACGTAGCAGACTTCCCCTTTTACCTTTTGTTCTAAATGTGCTTCTGATCCATCTGTTGGAGAAATAGATGGGATGATTTCAGAAGAAACTGGTGCTCACAAAGTCATATAGGTGACAAAATTATTAAGCCCTCTAAAGATCTTGGTGTTGAGTGTTTGGGATTCCTAGAGAGATGACCTGTAGAATTTAAGCACTGTTGCATATCAGTTCTAGATATGCAGGAGGAGGAGGAAAAGGGAAGGAATGGAAACTAATATCAGGTAAGCAACCACTATGTACTAATGTTTCTTAGTGTCTTTCCTTTCTCCTCTCTCTCTCTGTTCCTCTCCCTCAAATCAATGGAAAATTTAAAAAAAGATATCTTATCATTTAATTCCTAAAGTAATCTGAAGAAGCAAATATCACTTCTTGATTAATTGAAAATTATTTATTGACAATATACTGTATATCAGGCACTGTTCTATTTACTAAGGGTAGACCAATGAACAAGATAAGTCCATCTCTCACAGTTCTTATATTCTGGTGGGTGAGAACATATGACAAGAAAGAAACAAAAGGATACTGTTTCTGAGGAAGCAAATTTAAAGCCCAGATTCAAGGAGGACCTTGACATGCACTAATCTGTAGGCTAGATATTCTAGGCTGTGGGTGAAAGACCTAAGCTTTTTGCATTCTAGGACAGTAAAAAGCACTTGGAGGACATTGAAGGAGTGGTTGGAGACTTGTGAGGACCATGGGACGGCCTTCTAGGCCAGTGCTGCTCACACTTTAAAGTACATATAAATCACCTGGGCAACCTGTTAAAATACGCACTGCTTCAGAAGGTCTGCAGTAGGGTTTGTGATTATGTTCCCAGGTGATCCAATGTTGCAGGGCTTGATATGGAAATAATATAAATTCCATGCGTCACTGAAGCCACAGAAGGGTTTTAAATAGGCAATAAAGTATACTTTTCAAAAAATGAACTCTGGGTGATGGCTTTTACTAGTGCAAGATTAAAGCATGAGACCAGATTGATTAAAAACATGCAACATTGCATAAGAAATTGATGCTTAGAGAAATTCAATAATTTGCAAAGATCTTCCTGTAGATCCATAAAACATGTCGCGGCCTATTTGGCCCAGTCTGTGGCCCTTCATCTCCAGGTCCTTGTTTAGCTGAGAGAAAGCTTGCCTTAGAAGACACATTCTCAAGTGATAGGAGTGGCCTAAGGCAAAAACAATGGATTCATTGCCTTTACCATGAACTTTTCTAAAAGTAATCTGCCAAATAAGTTCCATTCATTGGATGCTAGGAGAATTTTGTTATCCTCCAATTGTGATCAGCACATCTTACATACCAGGCACACTAGAGAAGAGGCCAGCTCCTCATCGTGGGGAGCCCACTCCTGTCATCTGTGTCTTGGTGGAGATGGTAAAATGCCAGTGTCTGAGGCCAGGCGGGTCTACATTGTATTCAGGCAGATGGTAGAAAAAGTGGCAGGCAGGCAGGCAGGCAGGCAGGCAATCTGCAACCCACCATTCACAATCTCTCTTGAGCACAAGCTCCCGTAGCCTTACATAGGCCATGCACATGTGGCGCTGCTCTGTGCTCACACACCAATCAGGCAAAGTGCTTGCAGCTGGTAAACCAGTGAGCAAGCCTAACACAGTTGCTTCCCCTGTGGGGACAGATGGATCATCTTCCAACAACTCCCAAAGGTACCTTTGATAGCCAAGCTGTTTACTTCTCTACTGGCATTACCACACGGCAGAAATGAACCCTACAGAGAACCAGAGGGTGCTTTCCAACTCTCTGAGAGTCGCATCAGGAAGCAGAGACATAGCTCCAGCACCCTCTGAGCAGCTAGAACATTAGAATAAGGAAATAGCAGCAGCTGCTTAATTGTGTGTGCAGTCACTAGAAATGAGTCTCATGTTTCTGCTGCAGAAGAACCTCCGAGATATTTCACTTTTCAAACAGCCCGGTATGTACGCAGCTCATCACAAGTTTTGCTCATGGATTACAACAAATCTAACCGTTTATTCCATGCATCTGTCTTCAGAATGTCATGCTTCCTCATGTGTGAAGGAATCTGATATTCTTTACTGTAGTGCCCACATTGCTACTTTCTATTTATCCTTTTTTTAAAAAAAACAAAACAAACTTTCTTACTGATATTTTTCTTTGCCTCAAATAATTGACATAGGGTGAAAGAATATAATGTTTATTTCATTTCGAATTCCTTTGTTTTCCCATCTGGTATGACAAGTAGTGGTTAACATTTATGCAGCAATCACTCTGCCAAGCACTGTGTGAAGTGCTCTACATATATTTTATTATTTAAACTTCTTAGGAACTTAGAAGAGAAGGTTCTCTCTGTGTTTATTTTGCAATTGAGGAAGCTAAGATTATAATGGAGGTCAGTAAGCTAAGTTTTCACAGATGCTGAGTGAAAGGGTGAGGATTTTAACTTAAATCTGTTACTGCTCCCTAACCACATTTTATCACTAGATCCGTGATTTCCCAAGTGTGGTACCTGGATCTGCAGCATCAGCATCAACAAGGCTGCAGCATCAGCATCAACAAGGAACCCGTTAGAATTGCAAATCCTCCAGTTCTATCCCAGACCTTCTGAATCAGAAACTCTGTCTGGGGTGGCCATCTGTTTTAGAAAACCCTCCAGATGATTCTGATGCATACTAAAATTTGACAACCACTGGTCTAAATCAAGGGTCTGCAGACTGAGGCCAGAGAACCAATCTAGCCCACAATCTCTTCTTATAGAACGCTGAGCTAAGAATGGTTTTTGACATTCTTAAAAGGTGGTCAAAAATAAAACAAAGAGGAATACGTGACAGAGAATGGTTGTAGCCAGCAAAGCCTAAAATATTTGCCACCTGGCCTTTCACAGAAAATGTTTGCTGACCCCTGACCTAGACTATGCTGTTCAGGTAACAGTGATAACTAGACTTGCTCCTATTGTTTATTCCCTTACTAGTCGATAACAAGTAATTGCTGCTTCTCACACTGCCTCTCTCAGTTGTCTTCTGTCCACCCAATATGTTTAGCAAAGTATTGACATTATTTTTTCTACATTATTGGTCTTTTCTATTGGCACATCCATGTGGATTTGAGTTTACAGAAAGTGTTCTTGAATTTGTTCACTTTCTCTAGGGCACTTTGTTTTCAAGCACTTGACTTCCTAATGGCTTTTTAAATGGTTTTCTCCTTTGCATATCCAAGCTCCCAGAGCACTTGTTACCATAGTCATGGGATGTATTTTTTAAGGAAATATTTATGTTAAGAAAGTAAATAAGTAGTTTTTTTGTTTATTCCAAGGCAAACTTCTTTTGAGTACATTTATAAATCTCTGAAAAAAGGATGCATCTTCAAATCTAGGGCACCTCCAGGTGTTTTTGACTAGGCACATTCATGCTGTCATTTTCATTTCCTAGAGGAATGAACTGGGTCATAGCTATGCCTCTTTAGTCAATACTACCAATGTTGAGTTTAATTGCTATTTAAAATGTATTAAACTATTACAAGATGTTTCAGTATTAAAAGGAAAGCTTCTGATTATTCAAA
This sequence comes from Saccopteryx bilineata, assembly GCF_036850765.1. Lineage (NCBI taxonomy): Eukaryota > Metazoa > Chordata > Mammalia > Chiroptera > Emballonuridae > Saccopteryx > Saccopteryx bilineata. The sequence continues at coordinate 313,367,246 of NC_089490.1, forward strand.
ACAACATGGGGGGCCCTGGTTGGTTGGCTCAATGGTAGAGCTTCGGCCAGCATGTGGAAGTCCCAGGTTCAATTCCCAGTCAGGGCCATAGGAGAGGCAGCCATCTGCTTCTCCACCTTTCTCCCTCTCCTTCTCTCTCTCTTTTCCCCCTCCCACAGTCATGGCTCGATTGGTTCCAGCAAGTTGGCCTCTGGCACTGAGGATGGTTCCAGTGGCCTCCACTTCAAGTGCTAAAAAAGTATGGCTTGGTTACTGAGCAACGGAGCAACAGCCCCAGATGGGCAGAGTATTGACCCCTCGTGGGCTTGCCAGGTGGATTCGGTCATGGTGCATACAGGAATCTGTCTCTGTGCCTCCCCTCCTCTCACTGAATAAAACATGCGTGCGCGTGCACACACACACACACACACACACACACACACAGGGAAAGAAGAGAATGAAGGAACTATCCATTGTTGGGGAATGACCACAACCTCATAGTTCTTGTGAAACAACCAAGTGCTTTAGAGGATCAAAGAAAGGAAAATAGTTGTGAGTATGTGAAACTGTGTCACATTCTGTCTGTGAGAAACATGCAAAATAGCCTGACATATGCTAAGCAACACAAAGTCAGGAGAAATTACCAAGATCCGCAGAATAGACAAAAGTAATTTCCAAGCAATAAAAGGCTTGTGTGAAAAATTCATACATCATACAAAATTTTCTTTAATGCTTTGTGCCATATTTTATTTGGCAGAGTTTTTGTCTTTCTCAGTGGTTTATAAATAATAGTGGGTCTAGCAACTGATGTCCTGAATTTTAAGAAACAGTCTTACAAGTGATATTAATGAGCATTTCTAAATATTATGCAATTAAAATCTAATTAAAAATAAATAAAAAGTCTAATTAAAACAACCTCAATTTAATAATGTATATATTTAAAATGTCCATATTTGGAAGCTACTAAGCCTACATATACAGATATAATCAAGGTTGCTCACAAATACAGGTAACATCAAGGTTGCTTAATTAACTGGTCTTACCCTAACCTCATTAGAAATGATTTTCTAATTTATCTTAAATCTGTTAGACTAAACTAAATTTTTTTTCCTGAGGTAAAAATGGTCAGAATGCTCTTGATTAAGTTTGTGCCAAACTTTTGCAGATTGTGCCTGACCAGGTGGTGGCACAGTGGATAGAGGACCCAGGTTCGGAACCCTGAGGTCCCTGAGGTCACTGACTTGAGAACAGGCTCACCAGCTTGAGTGCAAGGTCACCGGTTGTGTGATTATAGTCATGACCCCATTGTCGCTGGCTTGAACCCAAAGGTTGCTCACTTGAGCCCAAGGTCTCTGGCTTGAGCAAGAGGTCACTGGCTCGGCTGGAGCCCCAGGTCAAGGCACATATGAGAAATCAATCAGTGAACAACTAAAGTGATGCAACTACGAGTTCATGCGTCTCATCTCTCTCTTTTCCTGTCTGTCTGTCTGTCAATATTTATCTCTTGCTAAAAATTAAAACAAACAAACAAACAAACCATTCTTACAGATTGCTTCTTGTTTTTATTTTATTTTGTTTTTCATCTTTTTTCCCCCTGAAGAAAGGCTTTTAACCACTTTTAATGCATCTGAAGAAAGGCTTAGATTACTTTTCTGAGAAACCATATTCAATCCCAGCTTCATCAGAGGAGAAAGAAACAAAGAAAAGTAAAGATCATTTCTGATCATGAAAGCACTGGCTTTCATACATGCCCATGATTATATATATTAAATAAATGTAAAAGAGATGGTTTTCTACCCTTCCTGTTGGCTTGTCTTTGCCAAGAACATGTCATTGATGCATCCTTCCATTTGACATTTGTCCCCTTGCCAAAGGGAAATGTGATAACCTGTGAAAACTGCCAAGCATTAGGAGAATAAATTAAAAAAGAAAAATCAAATCAATAATCATATCTAACAACTTACTCATATTTAAGTGGTGTGCATTTAAAAAATTGTAGCAGCCTGACCAGGCGGTGGCGCAGTGGATAGAGTGTTGGACTGAGATGCAGAGGACTCGGGTTCGAAACCCCAAGGTCACCAGCTTGAGTGCGGGCTCATCTGGTTTGAGGAAAAGCCCACCAGCTTGAACTCAAGGTCGCTGGCTCCAGCAAGGGGTTACTCGGTCTGCTGAAGGCCCGCAGTCAAGGCACATATGAGAAAGCAATCAATGAACAACTAAGGTGTTGCAACTTGCAATGAAAAACTAATGATTGATGCTTCTCATCTCTCTCTGTTCCTGTCTGTCTGTCCCTGTCTATCCCTCTCTCTGACTCACTCTCTGTCTCTGTAAAAATAAATAAATAAATAATTGTAGCGTATAGTTTACTGATTTTTGCAAAACAAACTGTAATATTAAACCCACTCTTAGGCCCTCTATCAGAATTAAGAGAAATCCAAAATTTATTTCCTACTTGACCCCCAAATAACTATACTGCAGATTGCACAGTGAACATGGTTTAGTGATAATTTGAGATTCAAATGCTGACCTGCCCAATAATGATCTAGTACTATATGAGTGCTTCTAGGTGAGGATAGATGTGTTATGATGCTTGCAATTACAAAGACAACTAGCACTTAAATTTTGTGAGTAGAAGACTGGCACTGGCAAGCCAGTGGCATCTTACATTTAGCTCATTTACCCTGAATTTTACTGGAGAGAGTATTTTTCAATAAATGTTGTCCTGATGAATTACAACCTGCAGTATGAGTGATGCAGAAAGAAGTAGCCAAACATTACTTGAAGCATTGTTTGAATGGAGAAAAATACAGCATTTCAATGTTAGTGTCTTCACTATGAAAATAATAGAAAAATAACAGTCTCTCCATGATTCAGGTACTTCACTGTCTAACAAAAGCTTTGTGAGAGAGATAATTTTCTCTGCTTAGTTTCCTTAACTAAATCCTATAATTGAAGAAAATTATAACTCTTTGAAAACATGCTGCTTTCTGAAGTATGGGCACAAATCTACTTTAAAGAGAAGTCTTGAAATATTCTTTATTTTCTGAAAACAATAAATCAAAGATTTGTCCATTACTTTAAAAATACTTTAAGGTTGCTTGACCAAGCAGTGGTGCAGTGGATAAAGTGTCAACCTGGGATGCTGAGGACCCAGTTTCAAAACCTCGAGGTTGCCAGCTTGAGCTTGGGCTCATCTAACTTGAGCATGGGGTCATTGGCTTGAGTGTGGGATCATGGACATAGTCCCATGGTCACTGGGTTGAGCCCAGAGGTCGCTAGCTTGAAGCCCAAGGTCACTGGCTTGAGCAGAGGCCACTGATTTGGCTGGAGGCCCTCTGGTCAAGGCACACATGAGAAAGCAATCAATGTACAACTAAAGTGTACAACCATGAGTTGATGCTTCTCATTTCTCTTCCTTCCTGTCTGTTACTAGCGCTTGTTCATATATGCATGAAAAAGTATATATTTGTGTGTGTGTGTGTACAGGTTTTCTTATTATCTTTTACTGAGCTGAATGATTAACTGGTTCATTGGATTAAGAGTACTTTCATGATAAAATGTTGCCTAATCATTTATACATGGCTACATAGCACCTGGTATAACACAAATAAAATGCTATTAGGAACTCAAGAGTGCAGAAAGGGTAAAAATGAAGAAACAGAAGCAAAAAGCAAAAAGAGAAAGGAAAAGAAAAAAGAGAGAAGAAAGGGGGGGAAAAAAAGAAACAAGCATGAGAAAAAGGAAATAAGGGAAAGTTAGGAAGGAAGGTATGGGAAGGGAGAAAGGAGAAAAACACAAACATGACTTAGAATGCATTGAAGCCCCAGCTGGTTGGCTCAATAGTAGAGCTTCAGCTAGCATGTGGATGTCCTGGATTTGATTCCTGGTCAGGGCACATAGGAGAAGCAACCATCTGCTTCACCATCCCTCCCCTCCCCTTTTCTCTCTCTTTCTTTCCCTCTTGCAGTCATGGCTCAATTGGTTCAAACCAGTTGGCCCCAGGTGCTGAGGATGGCTCATGGATCTTCTGCCTTAGGTGCTAAAAATAGCTCGTTTGCAAGCAATGGCTATAGATAGGCATAGCATCCCAGTAGGGGGCTTGCCAGGTAGTCCTGGTTGGGGCACATGTGGGAGTTTGTCTCTCTGCCTCCCTTCTTCTCACTTAATAATAATAAAAAACTGTTAAAAATATTTACTATTTTGCCTGATTTTCCAAAATATATAGCTTTATATAATATAATGGTAAAAATTTGAATAAAAAAACTGACTTTGGCTATTTCAAGTAATTATACATGAGAAATAGGTTTCTAGGTTGCTTTCTGCAGAGATAGAATACTATATAATTGAGCACACTATGAAAAGGCACACTTTTGGAGGGTGAGAGTTCTTTGGTCATTAGATTCCATATACAAGTGAAGTCATATGGTATTTGACTTTCTCTGAACTTTCGCTGACTGGCTTATTTCACTTAGCATAATACTTGCAAAAGTGACAAAATAGAAACAGAGTCATGGTGTCTTTTGCTGTGCAATATCATAAAAAAGAAGGAAATCTTATCTTTTGCAATAGCATGGATGGACCTGGAGATTATTATGCTAAGTGAAATAAGCCAGGCAGAGAAAGATAAATACTATATGATATCAGTTATATGTGGAATCTAAGAAACACAATAAATGGTTGCACAAAATAGAAACAGAGGCAGGGTCACAGGAAACAGATGAACAGTTGTCAGAGGGAAAGGGGAAGAGGGAATAGGATCAAAGAAGGTGAAGGGATTAGCCAATTTATATATACATAACACATATATAAAGACAACAGGGTAGCAATAGGCAGAGGAAAATGGGAGTGAAAGTGGGAGTCCTGGGGGGGGGCACAATGTGGTGTGTAGAGGGTGTTATATTGAGCGAGACATTTGAAACCATGTCAACACAACAAATTAAAAATAAATATTAAAGAAAATAAAAATAAAGAAACGGTGTCATGAATACAGCTGTCAGAGGGGAGGGGTGTTGGGAGAGATAGATGAAAGATGAAAATATTAAGCAAATAAAAAAACATATATACATAAAACATATAGACACAGACAACAGAGTGGGAATAGCCAGAGGGAAAGGAAAATGACAGTTAGCTAGAGGTGGGCAAAGGGGGATAAATGGAGACGAGAGAGACTTTGCTTTGAGTGATGGGCACACAATGCAGTGTGCAGATAATATTTTTGTACACTTGAAACCTGTATGGTTTTGTGAACCAATGCTACTCCAATAAATTCAATAAAAAATGAACCCTTTGGCATAACTTTTAATTGGATGTTCTAACTATGTATTCAAATACTATGAGCATGGTAAGTGGCTATCAAGGACACACATCTGTGATTATAGGGTACACTAAGTTCAAAATTACACAGCAGTTGAAGCTGCATTTATTTTTGCTCCTTGAGCAAGCCACAAACTTGTTTCAGGCTTGTTTTTGTTTGTTAGTTTGTTTTTGCTTTGTTTTGTTCTGTTTTTGCTTGTTGGGAAACCTGTGGGAGGTACTGGGCAGTAATAGTAGGATTAAAGGGATACAGTTGTAAATGGGAGGGCTTGTTATTGGCATGAAAGGCCAGCTTTCCAGGGACTGGACCTGTGAGAAAGGTACTTGAGGTAGATAGGACCCATCAATATCTTACACCTCTGCTCCTTTCTGTTTGTTTGGATAATTTATCACTGATTGAACATAAGGGCTTTATTGGGTTTGGGAGATGGTTTATTATTTCTTTGAACTCTTTTGTTGTTAAGTAAAATACATTAATTTAGTTATTTCTTATTTATTTCTGAGGTAAAACAAACACAGCAAGGCTGATAGTCACTTGTCACTTAAAATATGTGTAGAAAATTGCATCTCATTTGGTATAATTTGATGTATTTGAAAATGTTATCAGTTTATTACTTTCATGAAAAGTGCTCATTGTGTTCATCCAAAATAGAATTGATGAAGAGAATAGGAAAACACAAGAATAAAAAAAAAAAGGATCATGTAAGGAGTATTGCAGTGTTAAACAAAATATTGTAGACACTCTTTGATTTTCTTGAATAAAAAATGCATTTTCACAAAAAACACAGAAATTTTTATTAAGGTAATTAAAATTTTTAAAGGAACTGTTAGGTCTTCCCTCTTTCACATGAAGTAAGCATTAGGCAAAATGGGTCATCAGTTAGTAATTTAGGCATTAGCCTATGTCCACCACTGCTTAATACTGAAATGGGTGCTCCCACTTCTTATTGTTATTAAAAATGCTTCAGTATACAGTGGTACCTTGACACACGAGCACTTTAAATCACAAACAATTTGAGAGACAATAAGTCACTCACAGGATTTTTTGCTTTAAGTCACGAGGGGATGTTTGAATCACAAGCTTCCACCACCCTCTATTAGATGGCCTGTCGAACGTTCTGAAAGGGAGGAAGAAACAAACTTCCATGGGAAGGTTTCTGTTGTAACAGCCTCTAAGTGAAAATGAGAAAAGTGTGGCAAAAAAGCCAAAAGTCAGTGAAGGAGATGATTGTTGGGCAAATGAGTTTGTAAAATTTGTATTTTCTGAGTTTGCACACTTTTATTGTTAAAAATAGCGCTGGACAGCTGTCTGTGAAATTGCTAATTACCTTCCTGCTTGGGAAGGGCCATTGTTATGCTAATGTCTCCTCCCCCTCTGCCAGCATCTTCACCTGACCTTGAAGGTAAATACACTTCATAAACCAGTTTGTTTCTTTACATTCTCTCTCATTATGTATATATATGTATTTGTTATTTATAAAGTACATTTTCTTATTTAAAAGCATATAAAACAAAAAAATTTTGTGGTTTTTGGGGGCTGGAATGGATTAATTGCATTCCCATTAATTTAAATGGGAAAATTCAATTTGACACGAGCAAACTTAGTCATGAGCTTGGCCATGAAATGAATTAAACTCGTGTCAAGGTACCACTGTATACGACAATCTTAGCACTGATTCTGTCCACACAATGCATTTATTGCCAGGTGTATTTGGAAATCTATGAGTATATTTTAGATTCTGAAATATCAGGGTTTTTTTCCATTTTAAATTACTATGGTTCACAGAAATGAGAATTTAAAATTCACCAACATTTACAGAATTTATCATGTGAAATTATATACATTATCACCCATCTTCATAATATCTCTGCAAAGAGTTTCTTTAACCTCATTTTACTGACAATATATAGTTTGGTGTAAAGAGGTGATGTTGGGCAAATGATACAATGCCTTCCTCACTTTTCTCACTCATAAAGTAGAATTATTAGTACTTATTTTTAGGATGTATTATAAGAATCAAATTAGAAAGGCACAGCATATAATAAGTGCTCAATGTATTTGAGCTTGTATCACTTTAAAGTATCTCGGATGAGGCCACAGAAGAGTGGTAAATAGAAATTCCAGGAATCATATCTTGACCTATACAACTTCAAAATGAAAATCACATTTTCTATTATATTATGCTAGTCACAAATCACCACAAAAAAGTATTTCAAATATATTACAAGTGTGACTAATACATAAACTCACTGTTTTGAGTCTAAGGTCACAGCAAATAAAAAATTTCCCATATACAATTAGTGCTTTGTTATTAGATTTTAAAAAATACTATGTCTTATAACCAAAAGGATTATAGATGGCTTACCATTTGTAATGTCTAATAAAACCTGGATCACCTTTAGCTAGGCACCTGAAAAATTATATTCAATTTATGCCTGACCAGGCGGTGGCGCAGTGGATAGAGCGTCGGACTGGGATGCTAAAGGACCCAGGTTCGAGACCCCGAGGTTGCCAGCTTGAGCGTGGGCTCATATGGTTTGAGCAAAAAGCTCACCAGCTTGGACCCAAGGTCACTGGCTTGAGCGGGGGGGTTACTCAGTCTGCTGAAGGCCCGCGGTCATGGCACATATGAGAAAGCAATCAATGAACAACTATGGTGTCGCAACGAAAAATTGATGATTGATGCTTCTCATCTCTCTCCATTCTTGTCTGTCTGTCCCTGTCTATCCCTCTATCTGACTCTCTCTCTGTCCCTATAAAAAAATTATATTCAGTTTATGTGAGAGCAAAAGTTGTCAGAATAAATTATTAAGTAATGAATTCTTAAAATAACAATAATGGAGTATAGCTTTTGTTAAGGTTCATACTTTGTATATGACATTAGGCTAAGTAAAGCCTTTATATACACTATTACAACTGAACCTCCAAACTAAACCCATGAGGTAGTCTGAAATTTCCCAATTTGTGGCAGAGCAGGGAGGCTTAAAAAAGTCTAGTAACCTAATTAAGTGGCAAAGCTAGGGTTTGAGTCCAAATTAGCCTGATACTTAACACTAGTTCTTTTTTTTTTTTTTTTTTTTTTTGGTATTTCTAGACAATTTTTGTTCTGCTAATGTATTTTAATATTCATCAAAATGTTCCTTTAACATTTCATAGGTTGTTAAGTCAGGGTACTGAACAAAACCTATCTGGCCTTTAAATCAAAAGTAGATTTAACGAGACATTTGAATTAAGGCATAAGAAGCCGTTTATGGGGAACAACAGCTCTATATAGACCCAGATATGATGAGTATGTTTAGATGTCCAACTCTAGAAATAGCCTTAGCGGGGAGCAGTTATAAATCACCTGTAAAACCTTCAAAAAAGAACTATCTTATTAAAAGTCTATATTTTCTGAGCTGCTTCTGGCCTCCCAACCACCCGGGTCCTTTCCCTCAGGTGCTCCAGGTTTCCCGCAGGGTGTAGCTGCCAAAGGCTCAGCTGCAGTGGGCTGCAGCGGTTCCAGCTGAAGGTCAGTGTCCTTCCCTGTAACTTCCAGTGGAGTGTTCTCTTCACTGCTGAAATGACTACGCAACTCCCAGTTTACTTGTGGGCCAAGGCAATCTAAACATCTCTTGTTATTAATGTGGTATATAAACAACTTTTCACTTTAAATTTCTTGGGGAAAGCATTAAACAGAAACATGTTATAAATGTGTAAACCTTCATTATGGAAATGGAAGTAATTCAATCTCAGACTCTTTTTTAGTAATAAAACTCATAGATGTTAGAGACATTATCCACTTTTTAAAATTACATTTCCATTACGGGAAGTTGATTATTCCTACTGTGGTTCAGTATTATTATTTCTAAGTTGTTTACCTATTTCCTATTGATCTAGAAGATAAGGGAAGAAGAGTCTGCACTTTGGGCATTTATACAAAAGTCCATCCAAGATATAATAACTTTAATTAATTTGTATATACTATTTATTTTAGGAGCACCCACTCAGCCCACTATCTTTTCTATTATGTACCCCATTCATAGCCCTTTTTGTAGGCAATGACTCCTGACCACTAGCTGTCTTGGCTAGGGTTCCATGCAAGTGCAAGAACCCGTATGTAGACTGGGTTGAACTAATAGGTTTTTCTTAAGAGAAGTTGCACTTGCAGACATATAGGCTATTGTTTAGATAATGACAGACAACTAAATTGAAATATCAGGGCTAGTAGAATTATGGGAAACCACATGAAGCTAAAGAAGAGAGAAAAAAAGAAAGAAGCAAAGATGAGGAGGAATCTTGTGCTTTAGGAACACAGAGAATGATCATGTAACAGGCTTTCCTATTCTATCATCTGTTTTAATGTAGCTTGGCTCTCATTTCTAATCCTTACATGCCTATGAGGTTGCCTGTTTTAGCCTAAAACTAAATTTCCTTTAACGTAAACTGGCTTACATAAGCTTTTGTTCCCTATAATCAGATCTTAGGCTGCTGTGTTATTTTATAAAAAAGTTTATGGCTGAAGTTAACTGCTTCTCTTCTCCTCAACTCAGTGTATTTGTACACACAACTTGAATGTGTACTAATGGACTCTTGGCACCTTAGTCGGTAGTATTACTTCTATTGTCCAGTCTTTACACTTATAAATTGACAGTGACTATTTAAGGGAAGTTTCCAGGATTGGATAAACTCTCATCCTATTTTTTTGTTGCAGATTCTCCATTGCAGATACAAAACTCCAGCAGCATCCTCCAGAAACAGCCAGGAGGGAATCTTTGCTCCTGAGGACTCAAGGCTCTTAATGCAAATTTCCTAGCAGTGGCAGGTAAGGCCTTTCAAGCTCCATCCTAAAATGGCAGTGCTTTAAATAACAGTTAAAACATATTGAGATGGATTCACAACAGTCTGCACACACAAAAAACCTCCTGCTGATGTCAATGGGAGTTTATCCTGAGCGCCTAAGAATTAGGCGAATATTAATAAATTTTGCTGAGTTATTTCAATCTGATCTGAAAGCTTTAGCATTTTCCTTCTCGAGAGTGGGCTGGAAAGGCAGAGGGTGTGACTGTGTGGGAGCATTTTTTGCTGTTCCCAGTGTTTAACTTGAAGATTTTTATTTAGGAATTTCAAGTGAGAAGAAATTTAACACAGGTTTTTATTCTCTTTTATGCTCTGACTCTCCTCTCCCTTTCCAACCCTTTTCTAGTATTGTTGCACTTCTCCGAATGATTTCTGTTGTCACTGATTACAGAAAAACTTCTGATAATGACACTTTGATTTAAAGCAGATGGCATTGCAGATGTTAGATATTTAATCATTTAGTTTGAGGGAATTGGTCTACCTGGACCTTTTTTTTTTTTTTTTTTTTTTAATGGTTCTCTTAAGAAATCAGCTTGTTTTTTGGCAGGGTGGGTATAAACATTCAAAGTGATTAATTTCAGTGGAACCATTAAATTAGGCAAAACCTTTTAGATGTGGATGGAAGAAAAAAGTTCCTGAATATAAGAAATGCTATAGCACTGGAACACATATTGTTTTTTTCAAACCGTATGCATATCAATGGGCCATTCTGCATTTACCCAGCTGGGAATTCTTATTGCGTAGACCAAAATGTTAAGCCTAATCCGGAGGGACCCGAAACATTGAAGACACGAACAAAGTCTGTCGATTACACATCAAAGCTTTATTGTCTAGCTTGGCCAAGCAGCAGCAACTCCGACAGAAGTCTGAGGGAGAGCACGCTGGCCCTTTGTTCTACCTAGTTTTTATAGTATTGTAAGTGGGAAGTACAGAAGCAAAAATTGTAATTGGGAGCCCTTTACCACTATTGGTTATAGTCATATGTCCTTTAACATGATAGGACCATGTTCAATTTGCAAGCCATACATCATTTTGGAGAAAACAAAATTTACAAGCCAACACAATGGTAGAAAGATGTCTCTTTGCATATTAAAAGGCATTCCTATATTATCTAGTGTTTATCTGCCATCTCTCTGTCCAGAGTCACACGTGTTAACCACACGCATTTACATAGGAGAGGTAGTTTCTGTGGGGATAAACGCCTGCAAATGGCTCATTGCTATGAGAAAAGGTTTATTTTGGCTTTTCTCTCCCTGTACCTGGCTAGCCATTCACCCCTTTCCCCACAGGCATGGTGGAGTGTCTGGAAATCCATGTTTTCCTCCCCTTTGCATTTACAATATAATGCCAAGGGTTATCCTAGTCATGCTAATCACACAGTACAGAGACTATTTCTCACAATTTTTCTGCACACCTTAACCCAAATTAATAAAATGTTCTTCAAGCCTCCCAAAATATTAATATTAATTCTGTAGCTTTTGGTACTTTACAACACCTGCGGGTGAGGTGGCTCAGTGGCTCCTACAAAATTCATCATTGGAAAGACATATTTCTTTTTCTAATGTTTCAAGTGTTTACTAAAAAAATGCTAAAAAAAGACATATACTCAAAATTTATTGTCCAAATTGAGACACTTTGAAAAGGAAAGAATGCTATTAAAAAATTATACTGAGGCAACAGATCTAAATCAATAAGTCTCACAAATAAGGTCCCAGTTGTTACTTAAAAGTTCAAAATCTTTGAAAATAGTTTTCTTCTAGCTTTCTAAACAAAATAATATACATGTCCTCTACTAAGTTTACACAATTGATTTTAATAACTTTTTTACTATAGACAATTAAATTTTAACTTGTTTAAGCTTTTAAGTTAATTTTGATTCCATTTTATTTTTTCTATTATTTATTTATTTATTTATTTATTTATTTATTTATTTATTTATTTTTACCGAGACAGAGAGAGAGAGAGAGAGAGAGAGTCAGAGAGAGGGATAGATAGGGACAGACAGACATGAACGGAGAGAGATGAGAAGCATCAATCATCAGTTTTTTGTTGCAACACCTTAGTTGTTCATTGATTGCTCTCTCATATGTGCCTTGACCATGGGCCTTCAGCAAACTGAGTAACCCCTTACTCGAGCCAGCAACCTTGGGTCCAAGGCAATGAGCCTTGCTCAAACCAGATGAGCCTGCGCTCAAACTGGCAACCTCGGAGTCTCAAACCTGGGTCCTCCGCATCCCAGTCTGACACTGTATCCACTGCTCCACCACCTGGTCAGGCCCATTTTATTTTTTCTAAAAGTTATGTGGCCGTCCTAATTATTATTGTTTGATAGTTAATTATTTTTTGTCATGAAATGTTATAGACACATAGCAAAGTACATAAAAGAAGAGTCTACTGAAATTATTATTTTACAAAACACCTATATAACGATATCCCAGGTTAAGACATGAATCATTGCCTGCCACAAGCATTTTCCAGTAAAAACACTTTGTCACTCCCTCAGAAAAGCAGTTAGAAAACATTTACTTGGTTATTTCTTATAGAAGGGTTAAAGGTTTTTTTTTTACCTTTTTAATTTTTAAAGAGAAAGAGAGAAAGTGGGGGGAGAGAGGATGACTTTAGTTTGTTGTTCGACTTACCTGTGCACTCATTCATTGATTGATTCTTGTATGTGCCTAATCAGGGATCGAATCTGCAACCTTGATTGCATCAGGTTCAGGCTCTGACCAAGTGAGCTAACCAACCAGAGCTCTTGATTTTTTAAAAATTTGAATCCTGCATTTATGACAACATGAATGGACCTTGATAATATTATACTGAGTGAAATAAGTAAATCAGAAAATAACCTAGAACTGTATGATTCCATACATAGGCGGGATACAAATTGAGACTCATGGACATGGACAAGAATGCGGTGGTGGTTACCAGCAGGAGGGGAAGGGAGGAGAGGGAGGGGGTAGAGAGAGGTGTGGGGCATAAAGAAAACCAAATAAAAGATGACAGAAGACAAAAAAAAGAGATGAGCCATCAATTAAAAAAAAATTGAATCCTGAAGTATGAATCTTACACCGTAGTTTTTCAGTCTTGTCAATTTTATTTGAAACTTATATGATATAATTGAAAACATATTGCAAGTAATTTTTTGTTTGTGTGAATCTGACTTCTGTTTAATATTATATTTTAAACAATCATCCATATTGTTGTATATAGATGTACTTGCTCATTGTTATTATAATATGTTATAAATGTCTCTGTCTTTTTATTTATCTCTCATTTCTCCACTCCCCTTCCATTACCCACTATCACTTTTTTCAAGAGTTAAGCTCAATTAGGAAAAAAAATAAGTATCTCATTCAACTAAATCATACAAATGCATGAACAATGAGTAGACTACTAGAGTTAGAGACCTAGAGTTATTTCTTATTTCATACTGAATTATCTAAAATGAGTCTTTAATTGGTAGAATTTCAGGTAGAATAAAAAACTAAAAAGAGAAAAATCTGGAGCAGAAAGAGCTATTCAGCAGTTTTTCAATCACTTAAAGCAGTGGTAGTCAATCTGGTCCCTACCGCCCACTAGTGGGTGTTCCAGCTTTCATGGTGGGCGGTAGCAGAGCAACTAAAGTATAAATAAAAAGATAGATTTAAGTATAGTAAGTTGTTTTATAAAGATTTATTCTGCCAAACAGCGAAAATCCAACATAAAGTGCTTGGTAAGTAATTATTATTACATGCTTTAACTTGCTGTAACTCTGCTTGATAAATTTTATAAAGTAAAGTTACTTCCCTACTTTATAAATTGCCATTACTGTGGAACCAGTGGGCGGTTAGAAAATTTTACTACTAACAGAGATACAAAAGTGGGTGGTAGTTATAAAAAGGTTGACTACCCCTGAACTATACCAACACTCATTATTTTTAAAAAAATTATTGTTCTTGTGATTTTTTTAACAATAGCCCAGCTAATGGGCATGAAGTGACAGCTCTCTGTCCCTTTTTTAAAAAAAAGATTTTATTTATTCATTTTAGAGAGGAGAGAGAGAGAGAAAGAGAAGTGGGGAGGAGCAGGAAGCATCTACTCCCACATGTGCCTTGACATGGCAAGCCTAGGGTTTTGACTGGAGACCTCAGCATTCCAGGTTGACATGTTATCCAATGCACCACCACAGGTCGGGCTGAAGTGATATCTCGTTGGGTTTTGATTTGTATTTCCCTAATGATTAGTGATGCTGAAAATCTTTTAATGTGCTTTTTGGGCACTAATATATTTTTTTTTTGAAAGAAATGTTTATTCAAATCTTTTGCCCATTTTTAAAACCAGGTTTTATTGTTGCTGATTTGTAAGTTTTTTGTTTTTTTTTACTTTTTTTTTTATTTATTCATTTTAGAGAGGAGAGAGAGAGACAGAGAGAGAGAGGAGAGAGAGACAGGGGGGAGGAGCTGGAAGCATCAACTCCCATATGTGCCTTGACCAGGCAAGCCCAGGGTTTCAAACTGGTGACCTCAGCATTTCCAGGTCTACGCTTTATCCACTGCGCCACCACAGGTCAGGCTGATTTGTAAGTTTTAAAAAAATATATTCTAGATATTAATCCTTTGTCAGATATATGATTTTCAAATATTTTTTTCTCATTGTTGTCTGTGATTTTGATGTCATATTCATTAAATCATTACGAAGTTCAATGTCATGCATGAAGTTTTAACTCTTATTTTTAAGAGTTTTATAGTTTCAGTTTGTTCATTTAGGTCTTTGATACACTTTGAGTTGATTTTTGTCTATGGTATAAGATAAGGATTTTACTCTTTTGCATTATTTTTAATATCCATTTTTCTCATAACCATTTTTGAAAAGATTGTTTTCCCCCCACTGAATGGTCCTGGCATCCTTGTTAAAAATCATTTACCATAGAGAGGAGGCTTTATTTATAAGCTCCCAGTTCTATTCATTTGGACTGTATAGTTGTCTTTATGACATTCCCACAGTGCTTTGAAGACTATTGCTTTGTAGTAAGTTTGAAATCAGGAAGTGTGAGGTCTCCAACTTTATTTTATTTATTTATTTATTGTAAGATCATCCAGGCTCTTCAGGGTCCTTTCAACTCCATACAAATTTTGGGATGTTCTATTTCTTCAAAAACTGTCTTCAGGATTTTGATAAGATTGTTTTGAATCTGTAGATAATTTTTAGTAGTGACATTTTAACAATGCTGTCTTCCCATCCTCATAAATGGGATATTTTTCCTATGTATGTGTATCTTCTTTAAAAATATTTCAGTAATATTTGGAGTTTTCAGTGTACAAGTCTTTTGCTTCTTTGGTTAAATTTATTTGTAAGTATTTTATTTTTTAATGTTATTTTAAGGGAATTTTCTTACTTTTCTTTTTGCATGCTGCATTATGAGTTTATAGGAACAAAGTAATTTTTGCATGTTGACTGTAGTCTGCAACTTTGCTCAATTTTTTATTTGGAAGTTTTTCTAACAACTGTGTGTTGTGTAAAAGAAAGAGAGAAAAAGAGAAACTCTTTAGGGTTGTCTACATGTAAGATCATGTCATCTGCAAACAAATAATTTTACTTCTTCCTTTCCAATTTGAATGCCCTTTGTTCCTTTTCCTTGCGTAATTGCTATGGCCAGAACTTGCAATATGACTTAAGTAGCAGAACAGGCATCCTTCTCTTGGTCTTAGAGGAAAAGTTTTCAGTCTTTCACAATTGAGTACAATGTAAGATGAATAGCATCAGATAATGTGAAACACAAATAAACTTAACAAAATATGTGTCAGACTTCAACATGACAAGATACAAAGCACTGAGGGAAATGAAAGAAGGCCTAAGTAAGTAAGTATGGAGCTCTAGCATGGTCATAGATGGAAAAGAATTAAAACCTTTGCATTTCAAGTTTACATTAAAAGGAAATATTTAAAAAAATATTAAAATGTAGTAAACAATATACATCCAGAGTGTTTCAGAGTTGTGTAGTGATGTCTGCAATTTACTTTGAAATGAATGAGTGTATACATTCTTTGCATATGCATAGAATACCTTTTTTATTGAATTTTTGGGGTGACATTGATTTTGAAAATTATATAGGTTTCAGAAGTACAGTTCTATAATATATCATTTGTATATTATATTGTATATTCACCCCAAGACAAGTCCCCTTCCATCACCATTTACCCCCTATACTCTCGTCTACCTCCTCCCACCCGCTTCCCCTCCGGTAATCACCATGCTGTTTTCTGTGTCAAAGGGAGTTTTATTTTGTTTTGTTTTGTTTTCAGAAAATACTGTTGAAAGGATATCCAAGAAGCCAGTAACCGTGCTTGCCTCCTAGAGATATACTGCATGACTGAACACCAGGTGGCACAGAGAACCTTCCTTTTAACTGTCTACCTTCTTGTACTTCTGATGTATACCCCATGCATGTATGACTATATAGAAAATGAAAGAAAGAACATCTTTAAGATTTCCTCACTGCAACACATAATAAATCATTATTATTTTACCTTACTTTATCTCTATGATAAACAAAGTTATGCTATATATTAATATTTAAAATTTATTTAATTTATTGATTTTAGAGAGAGTGAAAAGAAGAGAGAGAGAGAAACATCAATTTGTTCCTTCATTTACTTATGCATTCATTGGTTGATTCTTGTATGTACCCTGACTGGGGAATCAAACCTACACATTGGGACGACATTTTAAACAGATAAGCTACCTGGCCGGGATTATATTTAGTTGTTACTGTCTAGTTTTCACAATAAAATGTAAGTTCCATGATAATAAGGACTTTGACTTGCTCACCATTGTATCATCAGTCCTTGGCACAAGGCAAGGAGGTTCTCGATTAAAACAAACAAAACCACCAAACCGTGACCACTCAAGAGAATATTCTATAGAATGTATTCTCTGCCTAAGGGCCCTGGCCATCTGGATGAATGCTGAAGTAGGAGAGAGTGCTACAGAGAAGGAATATGAAAGAACACAGAAAACAGGTGGCTTTACTGACTCTAACGTTGGGACCCGGTTTTAATTTCCTCTTGATATTGATGTGTCTACATTAGGGAATATAGTGGGCATAGCCTGAGATCCCAAATATTCTACTGATGGATTTGGAGGTTTATTTTTCTCCCTCTGAACTCAGACCACTGTAAATGCTCATTTTCACACGCTAACTGTTTGGGCTGCTGATAAAGCTACATTTCAAATCTGAACAAGGGACGGTATTCCCTCGGGAGTCCTATCTTGGCCCTATTTTGAAACAGTCAAATAATTTCTCTCCTCGGTAGAGTGCATTTCCTGAGGGCCGCTTTCTAGTTTAATAAAACCCAACTCCCACATTCTTTTTGCTTCTTATTTCCAGCCTTCCCAGCCCTATACTGGTCTCAGATGTGGGATTATCTCACGCCCCTGCACAGCTCACGGGTGGAAGACTCGCTCTCACGCCGGCTAAGCTCAAGGGCAAAGTTTTGATTTTTTTGACAACTTGGGTTTATTTTTAGAGATATTAGGATGACTCACCTCTCCTGACATTGGTTTCTATAAAAACTAACTTTAAAATGTCACATTTTCAACTCTGTACAAAGAGCAAGAGAAAAGCTGCAAAAACAATTGAACCCAGAAAGGTTTCCACCTGAGACTTCCTTTCATCCTGTCTTGTCTGTCCTTCCTCCTTTTCTCTTCGCAGATTGATATGCTTCTCCTGACCAACCCCACAGAGTCACATTCTGCAGGTGTTTGTGTGCCTGCGTGACCCGGTGACAGACATCTGGGAGCAGGAGACCAGTCACACAAGCCAAAATAAAATGCAATGTTTGCATTGCTGCCTCTGCACCTGAATTACTGGTGACAAAATTATTAACAGTTAAAGTATGCATGTGGTCCATAGACTACCAAAGCAATATTAAAAATAACTGTTGTAAGGATGTACAACAACACAGGTAATGTGTCTGACACAATATTCAGTACACTGCATTTTTGTTTAATCTTTTCAAAGTAAGTTGACAGGTTTGCAACCTTGACAGGTTTGCAACAAAGAGGATAACAAAGACCATGAGGTAACTGATACATTTGTCATAACAGATTTCAATATGAAGTTAAAAAAAAAAAAGGCAGGCCCCAAAATAAATAGAAATGTACAAAAATGCAAACATATTTGTGAAATGCAAAGTTTATTCTGAAGTTGAGATTATAAAGACTTTCTTTTTTTCTGTCAAAAATTTCTAATGACCCCGTGTTACTTTTAAAATAAAAAAAAAATACAAAAAAAAAGAAAATATAAAAATATCGTTTTATCAATGTCTCTAAATGAATGTGTTGGTGTATTTAAAAACTATTTACTTTTGAAATTTGAAAATTCCTAGATTGGTTACATGAAAAGATTCAAGGCAGCCAGTCATCAAATGTTATAAATAGAAATATACCAGTGACTCAGTGAGCCCAGGGATACTAGAACATCCAGCTGGGAGGCAGGGGAATGGGTTCTGGCTGACAAACAGATGCAATGGAAATCTAAAACTGTTGAGAAAGGTTTTCTCATTTAGCCAAGTTAACTAGAGAATTAGGAAAATAGCTCAACTGGAATTCTGATCTGGGCATAATGACGCTACTAACCAGCCAATACATCTGAAATATTCACCAAGCATTTATGCACTAAGTGCCCATATCTGAGCTAAGTTCCATGGGAAAAACACAACACATATAATGAAATATGCCAGTTAGATACATAGAATCTGAAATAACACCGATAGCTACTCTTCAAAGCTTAGAAGATGTGAAGCTATTATAAATACAAAGGGAGCTTAAATAAGGGAAAACCAGATGGAAATTTAGAAAACCATAGACGACAGGACTGGCTGAATCTAGCTTGTGTGATGAATGAAAGAAAGAAGATTATTAGGAACTGGGAAAATTGGTCTGCTTGTCTCAGATGAACAGCAGGAAACTTTGAAATAAACTGCATTTCAGTGTTTTTAAAATATTTCTAAGGATATTCACAGATTCTCAATAAATGTTTTATTATAAATGAATGAATGAGTAGGTGAGTAAGTTCATTTTATTTTTTATTTTTTGAATTATATATATTTTTATTTATTCATTTTAGAGAAGAGAGACAGAGAGAGAAAGAGAGAGACAGACAGAGACAGAGAGAGACGGGGGAGGAGCAGCAAGCATCAACTCCCATATGTGCCTTGACTGGGCAAGCCCAGGGTTTTGAACCAGCAACCTCAGTGTTCCAAGTTGACACTTTATCCACTGCACCACCACAGGTCAGGCCTTATTATTTTTTTTTTGAATTATTTTTATTTATTTATTCATTTTAGAGAAGAGAGAGAGAGAGAGAGAGAGAGAGAGAGAGAGAGAAGGGGAGTAAGTTCATTTTGAAGTGAATTGTGTGGTTTTTAGAAGATAGTGAAGGTTGGAAATGTAAATTCTTTTTCTTCTTTTTTTCTTTCCTTTTTCTTCTTTCTTTCTTTCTTTTTTTCCTTCTTTCTTTCTCTTTCTTTCAGCTTCCCTTTGCTCTTCATTTTAATCATCTCTTTATCTTTCTATTCTTTGTCTATGTCTGTTTGGTCTGCTGACTCCTTTTCAGTTTGTGCCCAGCCTGGCACTCCCTCTGGACAGTGCCTTCAGTAGCTCTCCCACTGCTTCCCATGCTGCAAAAAATGGATCAGAAACAATGCCACCATGGTTCTCCACTCATACTTTGAGGCCCTGGCCCTTAATGTCTTAACCATAAAAAAAAAATGTTTCCTTTCTCTTGATGCTGTGGTGAGTGCTATAAAGAAGGCTGAATTGCAGTTAGGCTGACCCCATTAATTATATATAGGCTCTGTCATTCAGTGGTAAGTAAGATAAATACAGCTCTGCCCTTGTGGAACTTGCATACCAATAAAGGAGAAGTGGGACATGATAATAAGTTTGTTGTTAAACAAAAGAAGGCATTAAAAGATGTTAGTTTCAACAGTGACACGATCCCATTTATACAGTAAAAGGTTACTCCTTTATGGTGTGTGGGAGATGACTTGAGAGAGATAGGAGTGGACAGCAGGTGGTCAGGTGACATTATAGTAGACTCAAAGAGAAAAGATGGCCATTGGGGCAGATAGAGTGGAGATGGAGAGAATTGGGTGTATTCAATATCAATTTGGAAGGTAAATTTGATAGGACTTGTTACTGCAATGGATTTGGGTGACAGAAGCCAAGGATGATAAAAAAAATTCTTTGTATTCTGGAAAATCTTGGAAATCAGTTAAGTACCAGAGCTCTACTGGTTTGTATTTGTTCAATAAACCAATGAGGCAAGAGGGACTTGAATATTAATAGTATAATCAGTCAGCCTCAACCTAACAAGTTTTTTCAGTGTAAGTCATTACCACAAGGTCTCACAGCTCATGGTTTATCAGTACTTAACTAGCTTGTTCAAAGTGAACATACAGTGTCCAGATTCAAGACCATATGTTGGGTGGGAGACAGATTTCTCAGAAGCAGACCTTCTAGAGGCAGCAGAATTCAGCTGCCAAACACAGATGAGGCAATTATAAACCAAAGGAAGTAGCTGGTGTTTCCTGAACAAGATAATTTTTGAAGAAAGCACATGGAAATTCCTACTCCTGAATTGCTTCTTCTAGTGACTTAAAAATAGAAGTAAACAATTTTAGGACGTCACTAAGAATGGCAGGATGAATGCCATCTGTCTTGGCCTATGAAAGTATTTTGGCAACCTGGTTGACTGACTTACCTGCCAAGAGTATTATCTCCAGGTCATCATTCCTGCTGAGATATCATTACAAAATTTACAGATGTCAGTATGCTGGCCTCCATATTGGTTCTTCATACCTCTGGGCTCTGACAAGAATATAAAAATATTTGTACCCACTGGGGATAGATAGTACATTTATTTGATAAAGATCCCAAATATTTAACAGCTAAGGAAAATTCTCTTTCAATTCACTTGCCCTCTGCTGTCAAAGCTGTAAATAATTTTTAAATTGATTTTAATTTATTGTGTTTACATAAATTCTAGTGTTGTCCCGAATGCATCCCCCCTTTCCCGTATTCCCCTCAACATCTCCCTTGCCCCCTTCCCATAGTGCCCTCCCCCTTTCCCTTCAGGTTTATCCCATCCTATCATCCCCTTTCCCTCTGTCCTCTTTTCCTCTGGTCCCTTTGATTCCTCCTCTGTCTCAATTCCGTTCCTCAGTTCACATTGTTCATTGGATTCCTCAAATGAGTGAGGTCATATGATATTTTTCTTTTTCTACCTGGCTTATTTCACTTAACATAATAGTTTCCATGTCCATCCACGTTGTTGCAAAAGCTGTAAATAATTTTTTAACTTGTCTTCTTAGAAGTTCCAAAGAATACACAGGAGATTTGGGAGTATTCACTCTCCTCCAGTTCTAGCGTCTCACTACACAAGTAGTCTGCTTCTTTTTGGAATTACTTTAATAATATTAAAGGAAGAATGTCATAAAAGAGAAGCAGTGACACTAATACTGTGGTAAGTCAGTGGTTGGAGAGATTACTTTTAAGGCTCAAGACTTACAGGATAAAAATAATACTTCTATTACCAGAGTGTCTACTGTGCACTAGGTTCTGTTATATATTTAACATCTATTTTCCTACTTAAAACTTCACCACAAAACTATAAAATACTTGTTCCCATTTTACAAAAGAGAAGTCTAAGTAAGACTCAATCACCCTGTGGATCCAAGGATTGAAGGAAGATATTCTGGTGGAGTCAAATGAATGGGAAATATATGTATGAATATCATAATTTGTAGTAAATATTGGGATTAGACTTTGATTGTTCTTTTGGATCCATAGGGGGATACTAAGATATCATTTGAGTAAAAGCCAACTTCCTGAGATTTCATGCCTTTCTGAGGGGACTATAACATTGAGGTCCTTATCACTCAGTTGTAGAGATAATATGAACCTAACAGCTTGGATTATTTTATT